>NW_021525688.1:0-556 GCF_001605985.2 Dendrobium catenatum | reverse complement strand
TAGAGAAAGAGGGAGGGAGGGAGGGAAGAAGTGGAGCTTTAGTCCCCCATTTGTGGCTCTTAATACCATGAAAGATCTGCCAAGGAAGCCTTAGCAGAGACGGGATGAAACAGCGACGGAGAGAATTTAGGAAATGGAAAAGTAATTCTATATCATATAGGTGACGATACAGAGATTTTTAAATAAGCTAATATAGGTAAAGGAGTAAATATATTAGGTACACTTTAATGTGAATGAACCGCATGCTAATAGGAAGATGTGACACTACGGGAAAACACGCGATTACCGTCGGATTTTTTGGCATAATTTTTTGATTCGGTACGAACGGCGCAGGTAACGGCGGAATGCTCCTAAATCTTGCGATGGAAAACTTACGACGCATTTGCCGGCGACTAATACGACGGAAATCTTCCGGCATCCCATTCGCCGGCAAATGCGTCAGTAAAACGAGCTCTGAACCGATTCCGTCGCACGTTACGGCGGAAACATACCGGCGAACATTTTCGATGGAACTTCCGCCGGCTTATTTAAACTCAACGACTTATTTCTGTCGCAC
>NW_021525687.1:0-2011 GCF_001605985.2 Dendrobium catenatum | reverse complement strand
CCGGATGAATCTTATTCGTCCCAGGATGAACTGAACCGACTTACCTCAGTTGGTTATGTCCTGTAGAATTTTGGGAACCGACCGATGAAATAACCGTTTCCTACCGGACGAACCTAGTTCATACGTGACGATGAGCGTGTACGAACATAGTTCGTACCAATATACATTAGGATCATTTTTGACACTTTAAATAAAATCGTCTGGGATGATCCACGATCGTACGGGACGATCCATTGCGTACAGAATTGAAAACTTACAATTTTTGGGCAGTTTTTCTTGTCTTTTGTATATATAGTCCAAATTAGGCTGCCACCCAATCTTTTTGCTCATAGATCTACGTGCCTATTGGAAGAAGAGTAATGGAGAGAGTGAGAGAGAGCATTCAAAGAAGGATTTTTACCACTGAAGCGTGAAGGCTTTGCTTGGTGTTCAAAGGTAAGATTTCTTACTTGTGATTTGAGATTACTTCACTCTTTTTCTTTCTTCCTTCTAGATTTCTTGTGAAGACATCTGTCAAGGAGATCCGGTTCTCTGCTGACACTTGGAGTGTGTGAACAGACGAAGGGTACTCTGCCCACACTAGGAAAGTGTGAAAGGACGAAGGGTACTATGGCCATAGTAGGAGAGTGTGAAAGGACGAAGGGTTCTCTGCCCACACTAGGAGAGTGTGAAAGGACGATGGTTCTCTACCAATAGTAGGGAATGTGTAAAAGGATGACGGTTCTCTACCGCACCGGGTAGTGGTGAAAATAGTGTTTGTAAAGGCTTCTCCGCCTTGTTGTGGGTGCAAAAGTAGAGACGCTATTGCAGTTAGTACAATACTCAAAGGGTGCCTCTGGGAAGTGGATGTAGGTCTGGTTTAAACCGAACCACTATAAATCGTGTGTCATTTATTTCGCTACTTTTTATTTTCTGCATTTTTTTTTGTTGTTTAAAAATTGTGGTTGAAAAACTTTTTATAAAAATTCATTAAAGTTTAATTTCAGTTCAATTTATCTAAAAGAGGGATATTTTTTAAATACCAATTCACCCCCCCCCCCTCTTTGTAGCTTTGGGACATTAATTTAGGTTTAACAACCTATTCACTAGACTCAACAAGTGGTATCAGAGCTTTGTTTCAAAATCATAAGTTTAAACTACTTTTTTATTAACATAGATGGCTACATTTGGAAATCAAAATACACCTGAAGGTTACTCTATTATTAGACCTTCACTGTTTGATAATATACCTTTTAATTTCTGAAAAACACGCATGTCTGCTTTCTTATAGTCACTTGATTATCGTATATGGATCTTAGTCCAGGAATGTTATACAAAACCGACTAGATTAGTTAATGGAGTTAGGGTAGAAACACCTTTTGCAGATTGGACTATAAAAGAATGTGACTTAGCACAACTAAATGCTAAATGTTTAAATAGTTTCTTTTATTCTTTAAAATCTAAAAACTACATGCGGGTTTCCACTTGCAAAATTGGAAAGGACATATGGGATAGACTTTCTATAACTTATGAGGGGACTAATGAGGTTAAGCAATCAAGACTTAATATCTTGTTACATGATTATGAATTATTTCGCATGAAACTAAATGAATCCATTTCTGATATGTACACAATATTCATACAAATTATCACCTCTTTGCATGCACTTGGTAGGGAACTAACGAATGTTGAAATGGTTAATAAGATTCTTCGTTGTTTACCTACTACTTATGATGCTAAAATTACTACAATTACAGAGTCAAAAGATCTAAATATTTATTCTATTAACATTCTTCTTGGTTCACTCATTGCATACGAGCAAGGGGTTAGTCAAAGAAAGATTGATGCGGGTGAACCACGAAAGGAGAAGAATATAGCTCTAAAAGTGAAAGAGTCATAGAGTGAACACTCACAACTTGAGGATGAAGATGATATTGCATTGATGACTAGATAATTCAGAAGCTTTCTAAAGAGGAAGTAGAAGAGACGACAGTAATGGAATAGAGGTAAATTTAACAGAAATGGCAAGGTT
>NW_021525686.1:0-284 GCF_001605985.2 Dendrobium catenatum | reverse complement strand
AGCACATAAGCAAACACTAAACATAATATCGGGCTGGGTAGCTGTCAAGTAAAGTAAAGATCCAATTATCCCTCTAAATTTCTTTTGATCAACAGATTTTTCCTTAGGGTCCTTATCCAACTGAATAGAAGAACTCATTGATGTACTTACAGGTTTAGCATTGTCCATTTCATACTTTTTGAAGATGTCCTTAACATACTTTGATTGACTTAGAAATGTTCCTTTCTCAATTTTCTTAATGCTTAAACCTAGAAAATAACTTAAATCTCCCATTAGACTCATCT
>NW_021525685.1:0-333 GCF_001605985.2 Dendrobium catenatum | reverse complement strand
GGTTTGTTGAATGTTTTAAACATTAAACTAACATTTTTTGGAGTTTTAAAGCAATTGGAATTTTTATGAATTTTTGGAATATTTTAATCATTAATTAAAGGGTCAAAGATTGACTTTTTGATTAAAGGTGTTTTCTAGAATTTTTGTATTTTATTAAATTACTAGACCTTACTATGATCAGTTAGGCAGTAAGTACGTTGAAATCGGATTTTTCTACATTTTATTACGAAGGTTTGAAGTTTTGAACTAGATTCTAACTATGGTTGACCAATTTGTTGACTTTTTGAATTCTTACCGATTTCTGGAATTTAATATTTTTAATAAATATTATAC
>NW_021525684.1:0-951 GCF_001605985.2 Dendrobium catenatum | reverse complement strand
TCCCAAGTTCCTTGAGATTGTAACGCCTGAAACTCTTGAGACATAGCGGTGCGCCAATGTTCCACTTTGCTGGCATGAGTGTAGGAGGTCGGATCAGCTTCAGTTAATTGATGAGTGAGATCAAAAATGACTTTGGGCTTAAGATGACCGGTTTGCCGCCTAGTTTTCATAGGATGAATGGGAGCAGTAGAGGTAATAGGAGTGATAGAGGCAGGTTGATGTGAAGTAAGGGGTCTGGAATTGATGGAGATCTGCGGACTAGAGGAATTCTGAGTTGTATTAACTGAAGAAGCCAACGGCTGAATTGCTTGGGATGGCAGAGAGTTAAGGTGATTAGAATTAGTGGGCTGGCATGATAGAGGAACTAGGAGTAAAGGAGGCAAATCTACATGGGTAGACTTAACCGAGGATTTATGAACAGAGGAAGCATTTTGATATGGAAAAATGTTTTCAGTAAAGACCACATGTCGAGAGGTAAACACTCGACCAGTTGAGGGATCAAGACACCTATACCCTTTTTGTTGAGACGCATACCCAATGAAGACACAAGGTATGGACAAGGGAGAAAGTTTTGATTTAGAGTAAGGTCTCAACCAAGGATAACAAAGACACCCAAAAAATTTAAAATGATCAAAGGAAGGTTGTTGCTTGTATAAAATTTCAAACGGAGTTATGTGATGAAGATTGGGTGTAGGCAACCGATTTATAATATAAACAGCTGTATGTAAAGCTTCAACCCAAAGTGTTAAAGGAGCATGACTATGAATTAACAGACTACGAATAGTTTCTAAAATATGTCTATTTTTGCGTTCCGCAACACCGTTTTGAGCAGGCGTATAAGGGCAAGTATACTGATGATTAATGCCCCAAGATTGACAAAAAAACTGAAAAGAACGATTTAAATACTCACCACCGCCATCGGTACGAATAGTTTTTAAAGTCGTTTGAAAT
>NW_021525683.1:0-217 GCF_001605985.2 Dendrobium catenatum | reverse complement strand
TTGGGTCTTCCCATCTCCCTGGGGAGAGTCAAGCTCTCCGACTTTTCTCCACTTATTGAAAAAATTACTAACCTGCTTTATGGCTGAAAAGCAAAGCTTCTTTCTTTTGCAGGTAGGATTCAATTCATCAAATACACCATTACCAACCTTGTGGCTTATTGGGCGAGAGGTTCTATTATTCCTAAAACTATTGTTAAGGCTATTGATAAAGCCTGCT
>NW_021525682.1:0-298 GCF_001605985.2 Dendrobium catenatum | reverse complement strand
AGATGCGAGTGAGTGGCTTTGATGACCGACCTCCTCTTATGAGGTGAGTGATGAGTTAGTTGATTTATAATGACCCTTAATTGTGCCTATAAAGGGTGATCTCCTTCTATATCAAGCAAGTAAGGCTCAATGGTCATTGGACAAGTTCATTTGTGGAGCCTGTTGGATAACTTTTTATAATAATTTTTTTTATATGCATATGCTTTGATATATTGAGACACTAAAGCGTTTGTAAGTAAATATCAAATTTTAGATGATTGATATACATATACATTAATTATATGGTATGTGTGCAAAT
>NW_021525681.1:0-251 GCF_001605985.2 Dendrobium catenatum | reverse complement strand
AAAGTCTCCTGCATCTGCTGTCGTGCAGAAGGGGGAAAAACCAATCTCGAAACACCTCAGTGAACTCTTCCCAAGTGATCAAAGAGTTCAGCCTGCCCTGAAATCTGGCTGCCTGCTGGCCTTCCCACCAGTGCTCAGCCTCTCCATCCAACAGAAAAATGGCCAACGGAACCTTCCTATCTGCAGGACACTGCATCCCATCAAAAGTCTTTTCCAATCTCCTCAGCCACTCCTCGGCTGCTCTGGGCTCA
>NW_021525680.1:0-298 GCF_001605985.2 Dendrobium catenatum | reverse complement strand
TTGAGTGTTTTGGGGTTTACATTTATTAGAATACCTAAAGATTTATTTAGTTTAGGATTTATAACTTCATTTAGAAGTAACCTAGGAAATTAGTTTGGAGCAGGTCTTATGGCTTCTTTAGGAAGTAGCCCAAGGATTTAAATTTGGTTTGGAACTTATGACTTTCGTAGAAAGTAGCCCAAGATTTTTATTTGGAATGGGGCTTACTACTCTATTTATGAGTTGCCCAAAGGATGAGTCTTACAACTTGACTCTACAACAAGGCTGCTTGGGGATTTTTATTGTTTAGGTAGAACTT
>NW_021525679.1:0-351 GCF_001605985.2 Dendrobium catenatum | reverse complement strand
ACCTAACATATAAGCAAACACACACAATCAAACAAGTCCTTAGATCTAGGAGAGCCTAGACTAAGTGGTGTGTGCACAACCTAAACATGCAAAGATTGATAATGATTAAGATAACAAAATTTTGATTAGTGAATGATTAGAATATAATCACCCAAAATTTCTATTCAATCAAGTCTAATGTATATTTAAGATTTCAAAAGGATCTCTCAAGTATATTAAAGATTTAATATGTATAATTTTAAAATAGATTTCAAAATTTATGTATTTATAAATATAAACCCATATACATAAGGATATAGATTTTAAAATAAGATAATTACAAATATGATTAAAATAAAAATTTTAAACTTG
>NW_021525678.1:0-207 GCF_001605985.2 Dendrobium catenatum | reverse complement strand
AAGGTTTCAAGTCTAGGTGGCAAGACCTTTGTCAACTTGGAATTGAATTCCTATAATCCCTTTAAAGGGGGAGACTATTACAGGGTCTGTGCTGTCCCCAACTGACATGACATTATTACAATCAAAAGATTTATCATGATAGGACCACGTTAAAAGTTAAATTTCAACGATATCACTATCTGACACAATCTTAGATTATTTCCCCCT
>NW_021525677.1:0-344 GCF_001605985.2 Dendrobium catenatum | reverse complement strand
TGCAACACCAAGACGTAGTATTCTAACTCTATCGCTGTGTATATTCTATCCTGCAACAATACTAAAGTTGTTTCAAAAAGCAGTAAGAAAGTTATCTCGAATGAAGACTTAATAGCCTCTTGTCAGGTATGAATCATTCAAAATTTGAATTGTTGTGTATAAAGATATATTGCATTGCAGGCCATCACCACATTTAGAGATGCATGTAATAAGATCTCTTATAATTCCAAGTATAAGAGATAATTTTTTCTCATACAAGCACAATTTTTTATTATTAAACTTCATAACCTTGTCTGATGGCTATTATGATATCAATCCTAATGGTTGTAGTCTATTTGTTACTA
>NW_021525676.1:0-349 GCF_001605985.2 Dendrobium catenatum | reverse complement strand
ATTTAGATATATAGGATTGATTTCAAATTTGCTATGTTATTAGGTTTAAGAATGAATACAAATGACTCATTTTCGACCCAGATTACTATTTATAAGGCGTGTTGAATTCAGGTTACAGTAGACATACCTGTTCAAGATCAAGTCCGTAGTATTTTAATATTTTTACACTCTCATTGATACCTTATAACTAAACCTAACTCAATCTGCTGTTAAATTTTTATGAATCTTAATTAGGAAATTGTTAATTTAAGTTTATTTCCAGACCTTATTTTTTCTTTCTATGAAAATTTTTGTATAATTTCTTGTTAGTGAAAGTTCATTAAAGCTATATGATTTTGAGCTCTCTTAA
>NW_021525675.1:0-276 GCF_001605985.2 Dendrobium catenatum | reverse complement strand
ATCTTCTGTTATGAATGTTACCTTCAGCTTTTCCCTCTTTTATGACATCTTGGATGTGCATAATAACGTTGAAATTATCCCTCTCAACGATTATTACTTTAGCTTCATACATCCATTCTTGGACTAGCTCCTTCCAAGAAAAAAAAGCTTTCATCTCCAAATCCATGATATCCCAATGAATTCTTTTGAAACCAAAACCAATCTATAATATGCCTTTACTATCTCTAATTATACCTCCAATTCTAGTCGTATAATCCTTATGAAGAGAAGCATCAA
>NW_021525674.1:0-309 GCF_001605985.2 Dendrobium catenatum | reverse complement strand
TGGGTATTAAGTGCGGACTTTGATTTGATGTTGTGGATAGGAAATAAGAAATTTAGTTTAAATCCTGCAAAATACAAAAAATTATATTTAAAATTTTCATAAAATATTTAAGACACGCATGTCCAATTTATATTTAATATTTTTAAATCAGACAAGTTTTCAGAGTGTCCGACATGTGTCGGACGAGTGTTGTGTCAGATACGGTGTCAGACACTGCACGCCTCTTTGAGGAGAAGTGTCGGTGACACCCACCAGTCGTCGGAAGTTTCCCCGGCTCGTAGTTTGACTCCTTCCCTTGCTACAAACTGC
>NW_021525673.1:0-201 GCF_001605985.2 Dendrobium catenatum | reverse complement strand
TAAATTATTATTATTATTTTTTAAAATTTGATGGAATTATTTATTAATATCTAAAGTTACACGATACTAATTAAGGCTTATTTATAATATGATTAGGATTTGTTGTAAAACATTCAAAATAACCTCAAATCATCATGAGATCGACTTTCAACATAGGTTACGAATGACCGATTATGCACTCTCTAAAACTTTGGAACCATT
>NW_021525672.1:0-709 GCF_001605985.2 Dendrobium catenatum | reverse complement strand
TTTCTGAATTGAGAATATCGTCCTGGCCGATACAAGTTTCATCCAGGCTGATGTGTTTATGACGGCTGCCTTAATGAGGATGCCCTAATTAAGGTTTCTTATTTTGGACATATCATCCCGGACGATATAAATATCATCCTGGCCGATATAAATATCGTCCCGGCCGATATTACCAAAAATAGAAATCTTTTAAAGAATAGCAGGAAATCTTCCAAGGTACAAATCAATAGGTCCCACAACAAATACAACAGACTCAAGAAAAAAAAAGATTACAAACTGACTCAAACCTAGTCTACCCAATCTTGAGTTGGTTCCAAATTGTTATCCGATCGTGTGACCTGAAACGTTAGCACATAAGGCAATCATAGGGAAATAAGGAATGTTTGCTATCATCAAAATCATAAACCATAGATCTGCAACAATTTCCCCCTTTTTTATGATGACAAATAATTTCAATTTGATTTTTCAAAAAAGAAAATTTTTTATTAATCTCCCCTTACTAGAATAACACTTTAAAAAATAGGGGAGATAAAAAATATTTTTGTTGTTTTTAATTTTTTTAAAAAGAAAGAAAAAAAAAGAATACAAATTCAACAGTACGTTCTCCCACTTTGACATTATCAAAAAGAGAGGAGGCACAAAAAACAAAATGATTAAAAGACTAAAATGTTACCTAATCTAGTGAAAAAATAAATATTCTTAAAATGAG
>NW_021525671.1:0-240 GCF_001605985.2 Dendrobium catenatum | reverse complement strand
GTAGGTATTTGGGTGAAGCTTTGAATTGTTTGAAATGGATTTTGGATATTTGGGAGATATTTAAAAGTATTTGTGAACCGCTCCGGTTGAGATCTACATTCAACACGGCCATCATCGGGGTGTTCGTAGGCTTTATTGATCTCAACCGCTCCGGTTGAGATCAATTCTCTTTTGTTGATTGAATTTTGTCAACTCGATCAAGTTATTGATCGAGGATCGGGTTTCGTAGGCTTTATGCCC
>NW_021525670.1:0-417 GCF_001605985.2 Dendrobium catenatum | reverse complement strand
TGTAGCGAGAGGGGGACAAAATTAAGTACCCACACGTGGGGAAATACTTGTGCTCTCTTTTCAACAGGTACCCAAGACCCTTAAACGCTCATGTAGCGAACAATGATTAAAGAAAATAAGGTCGCAGTGTCGTTGGACACCTACCCGAAGCACTCAAGTAGCGACTAGGGGAAGGCTAGTCTCTCAGATTTTTCCCTAAACGGGGGAGACACTGGGAGGATGTCGAAATTTAGACTGAAGACACCGTGGACTTGAGCAGAATTTAGGCCTACATGTGAACAAATTTTGAACAAATATAAATGGCTTAACATGATCATAATCAAATAAGCAAATGACTCGGACTAAACTCAAGCAACAAGAACCTAAGCATCTGAACTTGGAGATAAAGATTTGGACTGCAACAGGCTTGGCATTGAA
>NW_021525669.1:0-207 GCF_001605985.2 Dendrobium catenatum | reverse complement strand
ATGCTCCTCAAATATCCAAAGAGGAAAGATAACACCCGTTCAAGGGGGAGTTTCTTTTCATTTGGATATCCAGAACCGACGAATCAAGATGTTCGTGAGAAGACAAAGAAATGGACGACGAGAAAATCCCAAATCTCAAAGTCACTTGGGTCCTAGGTTTAGAACCCGGGTTGTTGTCAGTGGTGCCCGGCTACTTTACTTTCAGCA
>NW_021525668.1:0-217 GCF_001605985.2 Dendrobium catenatum | reverse complement strand
CAAACAAAGTCTGTCGAGCGAATCGACGACTTCAATAGGGACATTTTCAGATTCAAGATGGATGGTTATCATCAAGCAATATTCATCATCGTCGAATGAACTAACGGTACCAAAGCCGATACCACTCGTCCAATTTTTATTGAATTTGGAATTCCAAATATTTTGGTGGTATCTAGCTTGACCCTTAGTCCATTGACTCGGAGCAAAACCTTTAGAG
>NW_021525667.1:0-237 GCF_001605985.2 Dendrobium catenatum | reverse complement strand
CCCCCTCTTGGTTAGCTTGGGCCAGTTCTATAGGGCATAACATTCCCAACGAACTTTCATTCTTCAACTTGTTCAAATATCTATTAAACAATTAGAATCATCGTGAAGTTAATAAAAATATGTTATCTCAACTGATTCAAAATTATTGAAGACTTAATAAAAATCTGAAGACATTTACCTTTCGAAAGGATACATCCAATGATATTGTACAGGTCCACCAACTCTAGCTTCGTAAGG
>NW_021525666.1:0-282 GCF_001605985.2 Dendrobium catenatum | reverse complement strand
ATTCAGAGGTTTTTTTAGCCTTTTTTAGATATCAATCAAGTTCTTTTTCAGAAAGATTTACAGAGGGGGTGAACGTGATTAGAGAGGGATTCCAAGGGAGAGAGCTCTAGAGAAATTCTTGAGGGTTGAGAGAGGAAGGAGGAGGTGAGCGTTATGAGGGAGAAAAGGTGTGAGAGAGATCACACGGTTGCTCCAAGGTTGCTGCATCTTGCTCCTCCTGTGGCCCTAGAAGGATTTGAGGGTATATCTCCAAGGGAAAGACTTGTCTACATCCGTTACCTC
>NW_021525665.1:0-395 GCF_001605985.2 Dendrobium catenatum | reverse complement strand
AGAAGATTATACGTAGAAGAAATACCAAACAAATGGCGCAAAATCTTAGTGCACCTAGAAGAGAAAAAAATCAAAATAGTCCATTGACTCTTCATGAAGGACCAAAATTATCCCCAACCATATTAAAGGATCATTTTGATCCAACTTAGGGGTGTAAACGAGTCGAGTTTTATCCCTTATCGAGCTCGGCTCGTTAGATAGAAAGCGAGCTCGACTCGAGCTCGAGTCGAGCTTGACAGTCGAGCTCGAACTCGAGCTCGTGTCACTATTAACGAGCTCGAGCCGGCTCGCCAGCCATGGGCGAGAATTTTTAAATTCAGGCGGGATTTTTTAAAAATTTTAAAATTAGGAGGGATTGTTAATAAAATTTACTGTACTAGCTTCCCAATATATAT
>NW_021525664.1:0-321 GCF_001605985.2 Dendrobium catenatum | reverse complement strand
ACAAATCCTATATCATGAAAATCATTATTAATCATAATGTTCTTCAAATCTTTGGAACCCTTGGAGAGATAGAACCTCTTTCCACACCTTTTATCCTCCTTGGAAAGGATACAATTGAAATGCCCTCCAATGATACAAGGATCATCACCATTTATTTTATTTTCAAGCTTTCTCCAAAGAGATCTATGGGTTTGAGCATCTTTCCCATAATAGACCGTTGCAATGTTCCATTTACCCAAATCATTTGTATTTAGCTGCCCAATAACTACCTGGGAAGAGTGATAAACCATTTCAAATGAAGCAAAGTCCTTCTTCCATAAA
>NW_021525663.1:0-216 GCF_001605985.2 Dendrobium catenatum | reverse complement strand
AAGAAGAAGAAAAAGGGGAAAAGGAGAATCCTCTCCTCCTCGACCACCACCGGAGTTCTTCCCGCCGCCCGAACACGCCGGGATTCTGCGTGATATTCAGGAGAACGTCGGAATTCTGTCCAACTTTCACGTGATGCTGAAGTTCTTCCCAATTAACGACAGAGTTCTCTCTTGACGCTGAAACTCCGCCAAAATGATGCCGGAGTTCTCCTCGTC
>NW_021525662.1:0-213 GCF_001605985.2 Dendrobium catenatum | reverse complement strand
GATAAAGGCTTGATGTTGTTGTTGTTGTTGTTGTTAACTCTTGTGTAACTCCATCCATGCATCACATCAGTATTGGATTACCTAAATATTGAATTTTAGGTTTTAATATGTAAATGGGAAAGCTTTGAGTGTTATGTATGTAAATCTCCCAAAAAAACGTTGATTTAGTTGAAACAATAGATTTCATAATGGTCTATATGAATAGTTGGCCTA
>NW_021525661.1:0-200 GCF_001605985.2 Dendrobium catenatum | reverse complement strand
CCCGTTTACCTATAATTTATTTTAATGAACTGCTATGAAACAGATTTAGTTTGATTTGTTTTGAGTCATGGTTAAAAGGAATTCAAATAGGTCCATAAAATGAGAGTTAAATAGGGTACGAGTGTAAGCGAGTCAAGTTGATTCATGAGCCAGCTTGAGCTCAACTCGATATGTAGCTCATGAGATAATGAAGCCAAGTT
>NW_021525660.1:0-261 GCF_001605985.2 Dendrobium catenatum | reverse complement strand
TTAGTGTGGTGGGAGAATTATCCTACTTTTAGGGTTCAGCATAAGAAAATTGGATAATAGAACTTTTCTTAATCAATCAAAATACATTAAAAACATCTTGAAGAAATATAAAATGGATAAATCCAAGCCAATAAACACTCTCATGAGCTCCAATGTTCAATTAGATAAGGACTCAAATTAAAAATCTATTGATCAAAAGAACTACAGAGAAATGATTGGATCGCTACTTTACTTGACTGCTAGCCGACTTAATATAGTGTT
>NW_021525659.1:0-228 GCF_001605985.2 Dendrobium catenatum | reverse complement strand
AATTACAATAAGACATAAATTTTTAATAAAAAATACTTAAAAATAAGAGTTTGCTCATTAAAAGTTCTTTGCATGTACATTTCACACTATTTATCCAAATATTTATCCTATTTTTCAATAGCAATTTAGCTCGTGGCCATCACGTACCACTCTTCTTCATGTAATAAAAAAAATAGAGGGATCCAAGCTGTATTTTTGTTTTTATATCATTGAAAATAGAAACCTTTG
>NW_021525658.1:0-238 GCF_001605985.2 Dendrobium catenatum | reverse complement strand
GCAACTAGAATTGAGATCACCACTAGGAAGAAGATGCTGGAAGTCTTTGTCCACGGGAAAGTAGTCGGAGTGGGTGGGGTTGGCGGATGTCCGATGATGATCCAACGACTTGGTGGAAGATGGTTCTCATGATCCGCCATTCAACATTGAAGTGGGGAGGGGAGGCGTCGTCTTCTCCTTTCCTTGGCTTCTCTATTCGAAGGAGAAGCAAGATGGGGCGGCGGGAGCTGGAGGAAGA
>NW_021525657.1:0-254 GCF_001605985.2 Dendrobium catenatum | reverse complement strand
TGATTAACATGATATGATTAAGTTTGAAGAAAAGCCTAGTTAAGAGTGCATAACTAGATTGCCAAATAAAAGGATAAGCCCAAATACCAATCAAAGTAATGTATGCTTTCTTGTTATGCAAATAATTTAGACCAAAATAATCTTTAGAAGTGGTTTTGATAGGTGTGGTGACATAACCTAAATCTATAAGAAGCTAATGTATAATATCCTATAATAATGTGTAGGTTATTCTAAGTAATATAGTTCCCTATCAA
>NW_021525656.1:0-208 GCF_001605985.2 Dendrobium catenatum | reverse complement strand
CAGTAGTAAAGAAATATTTAACAGCAGCACAAAGCCTGAACCCAATAATGTGCCAAGTTTTTTGATAAAAACTAAAAGAGAAACCATCCGGCCCAGGGGCCGAATCTCCTTTCCCAGCAAAAACCACATCCCTAATATCCTTATCAGAAAAAGGCTCAATCAAAGAATTGCAAGCAATAGTTGGAACCAAGTTCCCAACAGGAAAGGA
>NW_021525655.1:0-272 GCF_001605985.2 Dendrobium catenatum | reverse complement strand
CTAACAAAAAAAATTGTATGATTATGCACATTGATTATTTTTTATTGTAACCATTATAATCGTGTAAATGAAATCTTTTGGCAATCATATATGTAGTTTATAATTCTAATAAATTAGTGGGTCTACATGTTCCTAAATGAATAATATGTAATATGAGTAAATCTAATAGATCTTAGGGATATTAAGGACTTTTTAGAAATGGCTAAGAATCCAAAATACTAAACAAGATAATTTAATGTTTTTCCTAGCCTATCACACTCGACATGATATGA
>NW_021525654.1:0-234 GCF_001605985.2 Dendrobium catenatum | reverse complement strand
GTAGTCATGTAGTGTAGTGTAGATTTTATACTAACATTTTAATGACAATGAAATGAAAAGAAGTTTGTGGATGAGATTTTCTTATATACTGAATGTTGTTAGTATCTCTATATTTTGTTATTTATTTTAAAGTTTAAATTGAAAGAAGATATCTAAAAAATTTCTAAAACTAGCTCTTAGATTTTTCCAGTCGCAAGCCAACATGATATGACCTATTTTAACTAAGGGTCCTGT
>NW_021525653.1:0-201 GCF_001605985.2 Dendrobium catenatum | reverse complement strand
CCAAATTAGGATGATTTTTAAAATATCCAAAGAGAAAAGATAACACCCCTTTCAAGGGGGAGTTTCTTTCAATTTGGATATCCAGACCCGACGATCCAAGAAGCAGCGGAAGGACGAAGAAGCCCATTCTCAAAGTCACTTGAGAATGGTTTCTGCAAATTTAGTGGTTTGTAATAATAAGTGGCACTTGCCACATGGACA
>NW_021525652.1:0-3380 GCF_001605985.2 Dendrobium catenatum | reverse complement strand
GGAGGGCACCACAACTTAAGAGACGGCAGCCCGATCGGCTGATTGATACCCCATTGCTCCAGTATTGGCCATTTAAATGGCTTCGGTAATAAAGAAAGCATCGCTGCAGCAATCATAGTCGGAGATCTACACATACGGTGATGTTTCATATCATTTCTAGCTCACCACACCTGATTCACCATATAACAGTAGATTCGGCTCATCACCGAATTTCTCTCAGCACATGTAGAGAAAGTCATAATCAACTCCTGAAATGAATTAACATTAGGCAGTATAATTCCCCATTTAGCCAGGGTCACTATCACCGCCTTTAGCTTAACACAATGAACAGTACAATGATCCAGGTTTTCTTCAACATTACTCCCCCAGGGACATAAAGCATTATCCGCCAACCTCCTGCGGAATAGCCAAGATGTCGTAGGAATTGTATCCTTCATTACTCTCCACCAGAAGAACCTCCCCCGAGGATGTAATTTCAAATTATACAGCCAACATATATTATTCTCCTCCACCCCAAAGTTGATTCTATAGGCCATAGAAGCAACCGTCATGTCCCTTCTATCATGGATAAGCTCAGGGCAATCACCATGGGAATCATTACGAACATCATTAGCTAAAATACGTTGAACCATAATAGCACCAAAACACCTCTTGATCAGCTCCTCATTCCACTGAAATGAATTGTTCAGAAAGTCACCAACATAAAAATTCTCCACCTCCTCCACGTTCACAAATGTAGGCCACTTATCCAAAGCTCGATCCATGATCCAAACATCCTGAAAGACATCAATACTCATACCATTGCTGATGTTCCATCTCAAAATAGGCCGGAGAGCACTAGCCCCATCGTGAATAATCTTCCAAGTACCAGAAGACTTCTTCAACAGAGAAGTATCCCAAAGCTTCATCTCGTATTTAACCATTAACACTTTGTATAAAATTGACTCAGGATGCTGGAGCAAATCCCAAACATTCTGAGCACGAAGAGCAGACTTCCTGATAATAAGACCATGGAACCCAAGGCCACCTTGAATTCTTGGTTTATAGAGCTCCTTCCATCCTACATAATGCATTCCCCTACTATTGGAGTCCTTCTGCCATAAAAAATGCCTCCCCATCCTCTCAATAAAATATATAACTCCATTTGGAATGCTGAGTGAGTCATCATATACTTAGGGATAGATAATAAAGAAGTATTAATCAGCAAGGCTCTTCCAGAGAGTTGCTTCTTCCCCCATACATTCGTCTTCGCTTGAGCAGCCTCCATCACCTTACAAAAATCTGCATTCACCAGCTTCCTCATAACCAATGGGATTCCCAAATAATCCAAAGAATTTAACCTTCTAAATTTCATCATTTTAGTAATCATCCTCATTTTCTAATAAGGACATTTCTTATTAAAAAGAATAACATATTTTGCACTGTTAATGCCTTGCCCCGTCCATCCACAATAATCATCAAGCAGCTTCATAATATGAATAGAATTAGCACGACTAGCTTCCGCAAAAACTAGAATATCATCCGCATATAGCAGATGCGATATCCTATCAGTATTTTTAACAATTTGGATTCCCAATTGTCCTCCCCTCTGCTGGAATGCTTTGGATAACAGTTCAGTGCATATGATAAACAAATACGGTGACAACGGGCACCCTTGCCGTAGACCACTCTTAGCCTTGATCCACCGTGTACGACTGCCGTTAATAAGAATCATAAAACTGGGCCGTGAAACACACTGCATCACCCACTGGGTGAACCTCTCCTTAAAACCCATCAGCTTCATAACTTGTTCTAAAGTCTCCCAAGACATACAATCATATGCCTGTTCCATGTTCACCTTCAAAGCCATCAATCCAGACTTTTGAGTTGAGCATTTGAATTTGAACATCATCTCCTGAGCCAACATCCCATGACTAGATATTGACCGACCAGGAACAAATGCCCCCTTCTCCTCACTAATAATGCTGCTCAGCACATGTTTAAGGCGATTAATTCAGCACCTTAGCCACTATTTTATAAAAGGACTGGCATAAACTGATAGGCCTGAACTTTAAAGGCACATTGGCATTATCAATCTTCGGAATAAGAACCACCATGGTCTCTTTCCAAGTCTCACACATAGAGTTAGTCTCAAAGAAATAAAGAATAGCACAGGTAACATCATCTTTAATGATGTCCCAGTAAAATTTTAAAAAGGAAGAAGTGATACCATCAATGCCAGGAGAACAGTTCTTCCCTAAACTGAATACAGCTTGCCGAACTTCATCTACCGTGATCTCCTCCTCCATGCTAGAACTTAGAAGATCCGAGACTCTGTCATGATTTCCAAACTCAGGCCAATACTCCAGAGCAACTTCTCTTTCACGCCATTTCTTCATGAAAAAGTTCAGAAACTCTTCCTGAATAAGAATCGGGTCAGTGATACAATTCACATCAGAATCATTAACTTCAACAATCCTATTGCCTCTTCTTCGAGCTGAAGCCAAAGCATGGAAGAAGTGAGAATTAGCATCCCCTTCCTCAATCCATCTAGTCTTCGCTCGCTGTCTCCACCAAGTAGCCAGGCGAGCCAATGTAGAATTCAACTCAACTGCCTTCTGACGTAGTTCCTCATCCTGCTCATTGCTCAGTCCCACCCCCATACTCTCCAGTAACTTAAGTTCCTCAATTCAACCTTCCAGCAAAGTCTTCAGCTCCCCAAGCTCTCTGAGTTTGTTCTTGCTCCCAAAAGATAAAGCTTTAAGAGTCCGTGAGCATTTACGATTAAGCACATCATGAGGTTGACCAAAGTCAAGCTTAGTCCAATTCTTCCAAACAAGCTTCCAAGTGATCGGGTACGTCATCCAGATATCTTCAAATCTCAGCTATCTCATGCCAGGTCTCAGAGAAACTGGGGCAAAATTAAGTAATAGCGGACAATGATCTGAAGTGAATCGAAGCAGGTGCTTAACTGATTGGAGCCACCCGAAGGCCTTCAAAATTCATCAAAATTCTGTCAAGTCTAACCCAGATCTTACTATTGCCACTCTTATTATTCGACCACGTATAGCTTGGTCCCATAAATCCCAAGTCATGCAAATCATTCTCTACCTAGAAATCAACCATTTCCTGAGCTCCAACAAAATAACTGAATCTTCTACCCCCTTTCTTCTCGTTTTGATTCAGACAATAATTAAAATCTCCACCCACAATCGCAGGGAGATCAGAGCTAATTAAAGGACCAATATAATTCCATAGAACCCAACGAGTGTGGTAATTCTTATTAGCATAGACAATAGCCACAATCCACTTCTGCTGATTGGGTAATATCAAACTGCCAACAACGGCCTGATCCATAGACATACCAACAACAAACTGTGATATATCCCTTCTCCACAACA
>NW_021525651.1:0-297 GCF_001605985.2 Dendrobium catenatum | reverse complement strand
AGAGCCACGGTTTGCATTATGTAGCTTGGGATATGCTTTGTACACCAAAGCAAAATGGTGGATGGGGTCTTTAATCAACAATTACAAGAATTGGTCCACTTAGAGCAAAGTTTGGATGGAATCTCATTGAGAAACCAAATACATTGTTAAATAGAAATTTGATGGCTAAATATGGAGAAAAATGGTGGAGTAAGGAAGAGTTTAAAGGAGGTTCGAACACATGGAAAATCATTACCAATGGATGGAAAGTACTTAAAAAATTTGTTAGATGGAAAGTAGTAGATGGCTCCAACATTA
>NW_021525650.1:0-244 GCF_001605985.2 Dendrobium catenatum | reverse complement strand
GCCGGGCGGTGCTCCGATAAAGGTCAGGCTAAAATTAGGGGGCTGTTGATGGCAAGGTGGAAGTCCGATGATGGTCGGCGGCCTAGCGATGGCCCGACGATAGTCGGGCTGAATTATGGTAGTGGTCCGTGACCGGGTGGAAGTCTGGTGATGGAAGTGGTTGGGCAGTGGTCCAACGACGGTTAGGCTGATATCCGAAGGCGGTCAGCGACCGGGTGAAAGTCTAGCGGCAATTTACGGTTGG
>NW_021525649.1:0-474 GCF_001605985.2 Dendrobium catenatum | reverse complement strand
CTGATCTTTGTCGTCAGACTACAGTCCTTCTGACCTCTGTCGCCCGTCGACTACGATTCTCCTGACTTATGTCGCCCGCCGACTACAGTCTTTCCAACCTCCGTCGCCCGCCGACTACGGTCCTCCTGGCTTACGTCGCCCGCCGACTACAGTCCTTCCGACCTCCGTCACCAGCTGACTACGGTCCTCCTGACTTTCGTCGCCCGCTGACTACAGCCCTTCCAACGAAGCGAATACGTCAATAGTAACTCTTTGCATTTATATCATGTAATGTACTCTATAAGATGTGCATCAAGCTAAGGCCTTCTCCCAAGGATGGGCCTCATTTGTAATCGACTGCAAATATTAGAGGATTCGTTCAAACTGGGCTAGGCCCCGTGGGTTTTCCCCCTTTTTCAGGGGTTTTCCACGTAAAATTCTTGGTGTCTCATAAATGTTAGACCCTCTCTCCTTATCTGATTGCGTGCCGGATTT
>NW_021525648.1:0-200 GCF_001605985.2 Dendrobium catenatum | reverse complement strand
TCTAAGTATTTTTTTATTTATATTAAAAAAGTCTGAAATTATAATTAAACATTTTTAATTTAAAATTTTTATTAAAAAAAGATTTAACTATTTTTAAGTCGAGAAGCCGTCGGAAAGCCGTCAGAAAGCCGCCGGAAAGCCGCCGGAAAATACCGCGGGAAAGTTTTGCGGGAAATTAGCCGTCGCAAAATTTTGCGGGA
>NW_021525647.1:0-665 GCF_001605985.2 Dendrobium catenatum | reverse complement strand
ATGCTTACAATGTGGTCTAAGTGGCCATGGGATATGAAGAGATACTCCTGAGAGATGGCTCTTTGAGGACATCTACCAATGTCAAATGCTATTCTGAGGGAGGGGAATATGACACAGGTCTCTTGCCCTCCAATTGACAAGCCCTCAACCGGATAACCTTCTACAAGAAGACCTAAATTAACCTTTGATGGTGATGATTTATTCGAAAGCTCCTCACCCTTGGTTGTGCCTTGCCTCCCCATTGTAGTTGAAGACTCACTTATCAGTATTTCACTGATCTCCTTACTTTTTTGATGCTCCATAGTAGTACTTACTTTTCCCGATTCTCTTCTTGCCTGTGAAGTTTAAAATCATGGATAAAAACCTTCTGTCATAGAATTTCTCCATTGGGGTATGAGATGGCAATTTTTTCTCCGATGCAAAGTGAAAATCTATAAACATTTTTTAGTGAATTTCAACATAAATATAAAATTAAAAAAAAAAAAGAACAACAAAAAAATGGATCACCAGAATAAAAGCTCACACAACTTACAGTCATTGATTACAACAATGAAAGTATACCTAAAATTAAAAAAAATAACGATGCAAATAAAAAAATAAATGTGAGCGATGTCAAGTTTATGATACTTAAATACAAAGAAGTCTAACGAAAGTGGCACATCCAT
>NW_021525646.1:0-1497 GCF_001605985.2 Dendrobium catenatum | reverse complement strand
TGATTCTGTTACCTTGAAAAAAAAAAACAAACATTGAGCCCTTTATTGAATCTGCGATCTATATTAATAATTAATTCAAATAATCCTCAGAAACAATGTCTTAATTACAATAAATCTAAGAGTTTTTTTACAAATATTGCTTTTGGTCAGAAGTTCACTTTAATGAAAGTAACAATTAGTGAATGACATAATTAAAAATTTTGGGCAGATGAAACCAAATCTGATTCGTTTCATTTTCAAAAGTCAACTTAAATGTACGATTTCATTTTTTATATTATAATAAGTTAAAATAAATATTTTATATTTTTATAAAAAAAATTACTGAGCCATAAACTAAATTAATTATGTGCAATATGATATAAATATTATCCTTTATGAAAGAAGGGAATTATAATCAAAGAAAGAAAGTTAGTATTTAATATATATATATAATATATATTATATATATATTAGTATTTCACTTCTAACTTAAAGTTTATATAGGCTTAATATTGAAAAAAATGTAACACAAGCTTAATATTATTAAATATTTTAACAAATATGCATTATCTGCTTATATTTTCTTTTATGTATCATAACTTATATACCAACATATAATTAAATTTAATATACTTAAAACTTTTTAATTAGAAGATATAATTTTAATGTAAAATAGTTAATAATTGCTCTATAGATTTATAATTTCTTAAAAATTTTAAAATATTATGAGCACAAAAATTTACATTAATCTATAAATGAAACGACCAACTTTGGCTTTTGGTTCATTCTTGATGCATAATTTTTATTGATTTATGTGTGATTTTTGCTCACTCTTAGTCATATTTTTGTAAGCTTTAGATTTAGTTTGGGACAGCTTTCTTACTGCTTTCTAAAGTAATTTTTCAATACAAATTTTTCTTTTTAAAAAAAAATTGTACTGAAAAAGTACTTTATAAAGTAATATAAAAGCTCTCAAAAATGAATCCTTAGCTTTTCTTCTTCATTTATTACTGTGTGCTTAGTTTTTTTTTTCCGATTTGCAGCTATTTTCATAGTCATTTATGTATTGAGAATTATAATTGCGATAAATTATCCCATATGAAAATTTTTTTTATAAAAAAAACACAAACTTTCCGTGCTCTTTCCTTCCACGCAAAAAAAAAAAAAAAAAGTCCCTGAAAAAAAAAAAAAAAAAAAAACACATACACTCGACCTTGTGGGGAATATAAGATAGGGATATCCTCAATCCTCTAAATACCTAAATGTTCATCCTTTTTTTTTATTCTTCCTTTTTTGATTAATTAATTTTTATTAATGACAAAATGTTTATCCTTCTTCCTAAGTTTAATTCTTGGAAAATGGAAAGGTCAACTTTAGGGTTTAGAGTTCCATATAACAAAAGAATTAAATAAGAATATTAGATGACAAACAAGAGACAAACGGGCGGCTAGCTTATGACTCTTGTTCTTATTTCAATATGTTAAATTATTCAATATGTAACATGCATGAAATTTATAT
>NW_021525645.1:0-210 GCF_001605985.2 Dendrobium catenatum | reverse complement strand
AAAAATATTTGAATTTGTAGAAGTTTGAGGGCATTTTAAAATATTTTGTGAACCCCTCCGGTTGAGATAAGCAATCATCACGGCCATCATCGGGGTGTTTTGGGGGGCATTTCCATTTGTTGATTAAACCCTGTCAACTCGACCAAGCGGCTGATCGAGGATCGGGTTTCTTTTAGGCTTTGTGCCTTTGTTTATGAATTTTCCTGATTT
>NW_021525644.1:0-1281 GCF_001605985.2 Dendrobium catenatum | reverse complement strand
AATAAGATTCTTCATTAATACTTAATACATATGTTGACCTCATTTTTGTATGATCAGGTCACTATGACTAATCCAGATCATAGGATCTACCCAAACCTTAGGATTTACCTAGAGCCTAGATGTACCTAGATCCTAGGATCAATCCATATTATAGAGTTTTCTAAGCTCTAAATCAATCCAGCTTCCTATCAAACTTCAGCCTTATCTAATCATACATAATTATTCAAATGATTTTCATTGATTTTGATAATCCAAAATCAAGCAATCAAATCCAAAATCTAGCTTCAATTTAGATTTTCAAACCCAAAATCCAAGGTTCAAAGGCCCTGTCCTAAAAGATTTTTTCATGAATTTTTCAGTTAAATGACCCCTGATTCATGATTTATCAATTACATACTTATTAAGCATCTCTCTAGAGTCTACCCTCCAAATTTAAGCTCATTATGAAGTCATTAGCCACAGATTATCCAAATTATTATAGTTAAATGCTTAATTGAACGATCATATATAGTTATTTCCCTAATTTGACTACGATAGTCAGGATAAACTTTCAATCCTATAAATTGAATCCATTAGACGATATCTTTGTCTTTCGGGGTAATATGGTATTCATAATGACATTCAATCTCAAAATTGATATTCAAGAAATTAAATTCTCCCAAAGGAAATTAACTTTTTCAAAATCTACAACTTTTTTAATCAAACAAACAGCATATTACATCATCAAATTCAAAATAAGATAATTAGTTCGACATAGAATAAATGACAAGTAAACTAATTTTAATTAAACTCGTGGAAGAATGAGAATAGAAGAGAGTAATATCACCAAAAAAGATTAAAGTATCTTCTCTACACTCCTCTCTTTAACTTACAGAGTTACCTCAAAAAATACAGGCTAAGCACTCCAAATAATTTTATCATGCACTTCTTTAGACTCCCTTAGATTTTACCCTTAGAGGAAACTAAAGAAATACTCTAATAAGTACTGAATTTACACAAGTGATTGAACTCCCCTATAAACATACATCACAACTAATTATTAAAAAACACTAAAAGGCATTTGGCGTTGTGGCACTTAGAAGAGTGGTTTCGTGGCGCCCTTAAAGTGAATTAGTGCTGAAACTTAATCATACACTATCGATGTGCTAGCTAACGTAAATCAATTACTTGTTGAACTGTCACATCTCTTCAATGAGAGAACATGTCCTCTGACAGTTAAAATTGCAACGTCACGATATTGTTGACATTCGAGTGTTACAATTCCTAGTGACAAAGACATGA
>NW_021525643.1:0-203 GCF_001605985.2 Dendrobium catenatum | reverse complement strand
TCATACATTATTACATCATTATATCTTAGATGTATTTTCATATTTAAGAGTACTTACAAAAGTTTCTAAACAAAATATCCTCAATTCCTAGGGTGTTGGGCTATCTTATCTTGCATTCATAGTGTGATTCAATGGCACTTAAGATGTTAGCTAGCAATTCATCTATGAAGACATAAGCCAAGAGTGTATGCATTCCTTAGTTT
>NW_021525642.1:0-342 GCF_001605985.2 Dendrobium catenatum | reverse complement strand
GGGGAGAGAGTCAAAACTTAAAATTTTAAACTAATCATACTGTAATACTTCCAATCATATTGAATGATTTGTCATGTTTTTTTTTTCCTCCAAAATGAAGTTAATCAAATCATGGCTTATACTTTTAAACTATTTATATTGTATGATGTCAAATTGTATAGATGACTGACAAATATGAAATTGGGTTCATCCAAGATCTTATAAAACAAAGTTTGATTTACTTAACTATTCATATTATACGATGTAAAGTCATACATATAACAGACAGAAAACTAAATGCAAAAATTAAAATACGTAAGCAATAATAGAAAAGAACACACTGGATTTATAGTGGTTCGGTCA
>NW_021525641.1:0-613 GCF_001605985.2 Dendrobium catenatum | reverse complement strand
TTAAAACACATTTAACGTAGTGACACCCTAAGGAAAATAATTAAAAACTTGTTTAGCAAACTTAGAAAAGTTATAGGAGCTAGGATAAATCCCTAATTTACATGAAACTTTAAACATTTGAACTTAGTTCCATCATAAGCCTTTAATAATTTTATAGGAATTTCTTAGGACCCTTTAGACCCTTTAATTAACAAACCATAATTTAACTCATAATTAGGGCCTCAATAGCTTCAGATAATTCTAATAAATCCATTTTAACTCAGAAAATTACACATAAGGCCTCAAACTCTTTAGGATTTAATCCTTAGCCTTATATAATTATTTAATTATTAAAAATTCCAAATTTTCCCCAAACACTTGAAAACACTTCTTTAGGTCATTTCTGCCATTTGGAGGTGATTCCAATCAGTTTGGAGCTGATTTGGATCAAAACCCCTAAAACACCCCTAATTAAGCAATTTTAATAATTCAATAATTGCCCAAATCTTGTCAAATTTATAACTTGGTCTAAAAAATTCCAAATCCAACAAACTCAAAGCCTAACCACTTATTGTAAGACCTAATATTTAATTAAAATACTAGAACCATCAAACCTAGCAAATTTCTTATATTG
>NW_021525640.1:0-428 GCF_001605985.2 Dendrobium catenatum | reverse complement strand
ACTATGGACAACAATGTCATCAAGATAGACAACAAGAAAGCGATCAATATAGTTCTAAGAAATTAGAAAAGAAATCACTCATCAAATTACAGAAGGTAGCCGGGTCATTTGTAAGCCCCAAATGGCATGACAAGGAACTCGTAAAGCCATATCTGGTAACAGAAGTGGTTTTAGGCTCGTCTCCTTCTGCAATTCTGACTTTCCAATAGCCCTCCCGAACCGCATAAAAGGAAATGATTTGTGAACCAGTTCCAGATAAAGAATCTTGAATAGAAGAAGTGCGATCGATCTCTCTGCATCGTAATCAAAAAAAGAGGCATACGAATCTGCGTAATCAAGGATCTGAATCCACTGAGGCATCCAAATCCGTATCCCTATTCCCTTCCAACGGGCCGAGGGGAATGTCTTCTAGTGAAGGTTAGCTTGCT
>NW_021525639.1:0-2776 GCF_001605985.2 Dendrobium catenatum | reverse complement strand
ACTTCAATCCGTCGCTTCATTACTCCATTGATAGGACGGGTATTTGCCTTAAATGGCCTAAATGTCCCAAAAAAAAAAATCTCAATTTTTGCTATTTTCGTCATTGAAATAGCCCTGACATCGTCATAGCTTGCAGATATTGATGGGAGACAATTATATTTCTTAGAGCAGAGCCATGATGATAGACAATTATATTTCTTAGAGCAGAGCCATGATGATAGCCCCTCCTGTGAAAAAATATATTGGGCTGCACTGATAGCTTTATCCCACAGCCTACACGTATATATGATATCTCAATTCTTGAATTTGAAATAAGTAAATAATAATTTCCTGGTTATAAATTTTATGAGTTTAGGATTGATGCGCCACCAAAAAAATAGTTTTTATCGGGCAAGAATCTCAAGATGTATTTAAATTAAAAACTTTCAAAACTAAATTTTGGATCATCCCAACTCCAATTTTAGAAACTTATAGACAAACTGAATGACTAGAAGAGACGAACCCAACAACATCAAAATCGATCAAATCTGAGTTCAAATGAATCCAAATGGGAGCCTGAAGCATATTAGAAAGGTTCAAAGCATTAATTAAATGACAAAATAATATACAAATATAGCATGCTTATAGTCGAATCAAGCGGCTCGGTGAGACCAATCCAATGAGCCCAAGATCGATCGTTGAATCCTAACATCATTAAGATACTCATACACTTGAAAAACGTTCTTTGATCGTGGGAATCAATATGGACTGTCTGATGGGGTACTTCAAATTTGTCTCAAATCTTTTTCATATTTACTGGACATGTCACTCCCAAAAGATTATAAATAAACTCTTACTTCTCACTGTTATGGAAGTGGCTAATGCAGAATCAGGAAAGCACGTGTTCGGTTAAGCTGTGGCAAGACTGGCTACTTATTCTCTACACGTGCCCACGTGCTCTGTTATAACAAACTTTGTATTTCATATTCCCTTTGAGCTGTATATATACTACCGTAATGTAGTAAAGCATTAGCAAATGATATACATCTTCAGCTCAATTCCTCTACATTTCCTTTCTACTGTTCTTCTTTACTTTTCTGTATTCTTAACAGGTTATACTTTCTAACATGGTATCAGAGCAGTAGAATCCTGCTGTTCACTATGAGCTCCTCCTCGGCATCTTCAACAGTGCAACCAGCCAAAGCAGCCGTCTCTGCTGGAATGCTGGAAGCTACAGTTCCATCGCAGCTCAAATTTTTGATGTCAAATGTGAAGAATGTTATTGCAAATCCATTAACGACGGAAAATTATCCAATCTGGAAATCACAGGTTGCAATGTTTCGTGCAAACGATTGTGAAGGTTTTCTGGATGGCACGGCTCAGTGTCCAGTTCAATTTCTTCTTGATTCGAGTGGTTCTCAGATTTTAAATCCACAATATACTACCTGGATTCTCGTTGATCAGAACTTGGCTACGGCTCTATATTCAGTGATCTCACCGGCTATACTACCTTACGTATTAGCTCTTGAGCATTGTTCAGATATTTGGACTACCATTGCAAAACGCCTTCAGTCGTCAACACGATCGCGTATTATGCAGCTGAAAAATGAACTACAGCATATTACTATGAAAGATAAATCTATGACGCAGTATTTGCTGGAGATTAAATCCAAGGTTGATTCATTGGCAGCTGCTGGCTCATCACTGGATTCAGAGGAAATTATACATCATACACTAAATGGCTTGCCCGCGAACTACCAGGCATTTAAAACATCTATTCGCACGAATCTTCAGCCACTTTCACTGGATGATCTTTATACCTTGTTGTGTAGTGAAGAGTTAAATTTAGCCCATGAAGTAACTCGAGAATTGAGTTCTCTGCAACTTACAAATTCTACCACTGCTTTAGTTGCGTCTCGTGGTCGTGGGAGAGGTCGCTTTAATGCCTCTCGTGGAAGATCTACATCGACGTCCAGACCACCTTCAACCGTATCTCGTGGACGATCAGCCAGGCCAAGCGTTACTTGTCAAATTTGTGGCAAGCCAGGACATACCGCAGTTCGCTGTTGGTATCGCCATGATCCCCAGTATTCCGTTGATCCGCCAACATCAGCTCTGTTTTCTTCTGCAAACCATTCGCCTGCAACTGAGTGGTATCTGGATAGTGGCGCGTCTTCTCATCTTACTTCCGATCCAAATCTTCTTCAGTCGTCTCAGTCTTACACTGGCACGAATCAAGTTGTCCTCGGTAATGGACAGCACATTCCTATCCAAAACACTGGTAATGGCATTTTACCTACTCCGGCAGGTAGTTTACAATTATCGCAACTCCATCTCGTTCCGAATCTTTCTTTTAATCTCATTTCTGTTCATCGTTTAGCTGCTGACAATCACTGTTACATTTCTTTCTCTTCTCGTGGTTATTTTATTAAGGACCGGAGGACACAGCAGCTTCTTCTTCAGGGTCCCTGTATTAACGGGCTCTATCCGGTTTCCTCTGCTTCTGTCGCACCATCACCGACGTCTTCGTTAGCTCTTTTCTCCGTGCAAGTTGTTCCCGACCTCTGGCATCGTCGCTTGGGACATCCTTCTGCTCGCACGTTATCTTTTCTTTCAAAGAAATGTTCTTATATTCGTCCGAATGTAACAGTTAAAGTTTGTCATGTCTGTCAGTTGGCCAAGAGCCATCATCTTCCTTTTGTTCAGTCTTTACATCGCTGTAATGAATCCTTTGCATTAATACATTCGGATATTTGGGGTCCCTCTCCTATTTCTTCTGCGTCTGGTTATCGCTATT
>NW_021525638.1:0-309 GCF_001605985.2 Dendrobium catenatum | reverse complement strand
AGGAAGCTGATAAAGTGGTAGTAGAAGTCTACGAAGGACTTTGTGGAGCACATCAGTCAGGTCCTAAAATGGCCTCTAAAATGAAGAGAATGGGTTATTATTGGTCGATCATAGTGAGAGATTGTATTGACCACACTAAGAGGTATCACAATTATCAAATCCACGGTGATGTTATATATCAGCCTCCTAATCCATTGCACCCAACAGTACCATCCTAACATTTAAATGATAGGGTATAGATATAATCGGTCTAATAGATCCACCATCATCAGTAGGACATCGCTTCATCCTAGCAACAACGAACTACTT
>NW_021525637.1:0-300 GCF_001605985.2 Dendrobium catenatum | reverse complement strand
TATAACTCATTCAAATAGCAACTATTCAAACAATCTGAAGAGAGACTTTGAGAAGAATAAAAATTTATTTAGTTGAGGAAGAAAATTTAAGCTGTATTAATTTCAATAATTACTTTATAAGGTGTAAGTAAAGGGCATTAATTTTCATAATTATTATATATTTTTTTATTTATTAATTATTTATAATACAATGTCGGGACATGATAATTTTAGAAGAAATAAAACTGATGAATAAGATTTGATGTGAAAGGAATTTCAAGCGGCTTTTATAATAGCAGTATAGATATGACCACTTATTTG
>NW_021525636.1:0-331 GCF_001605985.2 Dendrobium catenatum | reverse complement strand
ATATACTAAACACGTTCTCACTTGGTTCTCTAACAATCTTCTACTAAACAACTATTAGTAGGGCTGGTTATCGTCATTGGAAAAATTTGAATCCAACAATCCTAAAGAAAAATTTTCCACTTTTTATAAAAGCCAAAAAAAAAAATCTTTAAAAAGACAGACAAGTAGCAATATTTTTAAAAAAAAAAATAGACCAAGAAGCATGCACATTGTAACATGAAGCATTATTTATAAATGCAACTAATCGTATAGGTCCCATAACTTGTAGCTTAATTTATAAAGAAAAAAAGTTACATCAGACTATTGTAATATAATATATATCAAACAAAAA
>NW_021525635.1:0-332 GCF_001605985.2 Dendrobium catenatum | reverse complement strand
TTTATACGTACGAAATGTCCTAAGAGTTAGTAATAACAAAGATTTTCACCTATATGACAGTAGTGATATTTAAGGACAATAATTAAGGATTGAGTCTTAGAAAATATAGACTTAGGATGCATGTACACTTTAGGATAGAGACATATAACATAGAAAACTTAGTGACATTCATTTTTTATTATTATTATTTTATTTTATTTTAATTTTTATTTTTTACTTATATATCTAACAAATTAAATTTAACCAACTAAAAAATTTTCTTTTGAACAATAATTGATCTAGGATATATCAAAACAACACTTTCTAATACACACACTTAGAATTGTTTGCTA
>NW_021525634.1:0-605 GCF_001605985.2 Dendrobium catenatum | reverse complement strand
GTGCTCGAGCACGCTTGAACCAAAAACGAGGTCAACAGTTGATCTCCGGATTGTGGTCGGCTTTTCGTTTAGGACGGTTTTCTTATTATTTTTTTAAATTAACTGTAATTTTCAATCTACCTGGATAGTTTAGGGAAAATTGCAAGATTTAAACTATTTGTTACTTGCGACGATTTTAATTGGGTAGCAATGCAATTGTAATTTGTTGGATTTTGGACCTTGCAATTTGCATTTAGGAAGGTCCTTCAATGCAAAAAAGGACAAAAAATTTTTGTTCCGTTGCCGGGACTTGAACCCGGGTCTCTCGGGTGAGAGCCGAGTATCCTAACCAACTAGACTACAACGGAGTTGTTGGCAAGTTTCTTAAATATGTATTTATATATTTAATTTTAGCATGCAAATAAAATTTTTAAATAGAATTTTAGCATCCCTTGGAAAAATGTGGCTTGTTTGTTTGAATTTTTTGCGTATTAAAATCAATAAAAATAATAATAAATTTAACTTCCACTCAAAATTTTTTTATCTGATATGTTTCTTCTTCTCTAACATCTACTCAATTTTGTTCACTCGGTTTAACAACAATTGATCCTACAACTATTAATATT
>NW_021525633.1:0-219 GCF_001605985.2 Dendrobium catenatum | reverse complement strand
GTACATGACGATTGGTCCTCTGTAAAATTTTCGTCCAAGATGATCTGGTCTCTGTAAAATTTTCATCCAGACGAAATTAATTATACATGATGATTGGTCCTCTGTATAATTATACATGAAGGGATCGCTGCCGACACTTGGAGTGTGTGAATAGTCGAAGGGTTCGCTGCCGACACTTGGAAAGTGTGAATAGCCGAAGGGTTCGCTGCCGACACTTAG
>NW_021525632.1:0-311 GCF_001605985.2 Dendrobium catenatum | reverse complement strand
GCATTAGAAAAGATAATGAAATCATCTGCAAAGCTAAAATGAGAGATAGGAAATCCACCAGCCGTACGAAAATTTAGATTAGGTGATCCTTTATCCCAGTCTCTTTTTACTATTCATCTGGGGTGATCTAGAGTTTGTATAGACGACGTTCATAGTACCCTTCTATGAAAAATAAAAAACAGTTAATCTAAATAGTAAAAAGAGACTCTGTATTATCCCCCTCAGCCAAAATTTAGTATTTTCTTTCTTGGGAATAAGGACAATGTTAGTACAAAAAAAGCTTTCAGGTAAGGCTTCCCATTAAAAAACTC
>NW_021525631.1:0-280 GCF_001605985.2 Dendrobium catenatum | reverse complement strand
AGGGGGAGAAGTTTTTTTTTTTAAGGAAACAAAAAATGAATTTTTTTTGTTGATCATATTATATGAATTTATATCTTACTGTACGATCTCATCTGATAAAATGATTTTCTGTGAACAGATCATATTGTACGATTTTTCTTGTACTATACGATGTGTTACAAATCCAAAACCCTAGCTTCTATATTAGCTTAAGTAAGTTTGATTAGCCATTCATACTGTACGAAAATCTTCGTACTATACGATTTTATTTGAATACTTACTTAAATTAACCAATTATTAG
>NW_021525630.1:0-254 GCF_001605985.2 Dendrobium catenatum | reverse complement strand
AATGGTGATATGGAGGATTTGTTAACTCTGAAGGGTGATCCTGACCTTGCAATACCTATTGGTGTATCAATAGCATCCTTTCAGCTCGAATGAAAGGGCAAATTATTACGTCTGGTGTCTGGATTCGTCCGGACATCAATTCAGACTCGCCACGTCACTAAAATACATCGGATTCCAGTGTATTTGAGTGTGTAGTGCGTCTGAATTGAATTTTCGGACGTCTGGTGACCGGACGTAATAATTCGCCCGAATGA
>NW_021525629.1:0-268 GCF_001605985.2 Dendrobium catenatum | reverse complement strand
AAGAGGAGAGAGAAAAAGGGAAAGGGGTTTTGGTGATCAAAACTAAAAAATCAAGTACTATAGTGATTTTATAAAAACTTATGAATAAATATATATTTTTCTAAAATTTTATAACATTTTCACCATTTAACTTTTGATCTGTTATCATTTTTTTTATCTTGAATGTTTTGACTATAAAAAATTAGATTTTCATTGATTGATTTTTCATATGCAATTTTCTAAGTATAAAAATTATTTGAGGTTTTCTAGAAATTAATGGAGTTATATA
>NW_021525628.1:0-378 GCF_001605985.2 Dendrobium catenatum | reverse complement strand
CGGCCTGGACGATTCTGCGATCGGCCAGGACGATATGACCGTTTCTTTAAATTCTCGTCGTTCCAGCTATGATTTCTCACTTTCCACCCTTTCTCCTCTTGTGTTTTCTTGCTAACTTCCTTCTATGGCTGGTGGGAAATGTGTCTGACAAACTTCTGGGAGTTCTTCGAGGGCTAGGATTGACCATCATTTCAGGGAAGCAGAAGATGAAGCCGCCTACCATCATTACAAAGAGTGTTGGATAACTATCTCAAGAATCATCAATCCTGCCCACATCTCATACCGGGTAATGGATCTGTTTGCTCACACCTCCCTTTGCTTCATTCTGTCTCTTGCTTTTTCTTTCAATACCGAGTTTCTTCGAGAATTTTTCGCAAA
>NW_021525627.1:0-462 GCF_001605985.2 Dendrobium catenatum | reverse complement strand
AGAGAGAGAGAGAGAGAGAGAGAGAGAGAGTTTCAACAAGGGACGTGTGAGGGGAATAGAGTGACCGAGATGATTTAGAGAAATGAAGCTCAAGAAATTTTATTCAATCACAATTCATTACAACAAAACAAAGATTTAACTAACCGCATGCCTGGTACGCTGTGACCATGTATGTTCAGCCATTAAAGTCTAGAATAGCAAGAAGATCTACGTATAGACTGTATGTGTCAGATCTGCTTAACTAAGACAAAAATTTGGAACCCATTTATAATTATTTTTGGCAAGCCTAGGACTTGTCTTTGTTGTATAAATGGATAAAATCTGTGCAACAATTTTGATGCAACGTCTGCTTACTGTGCACCGGCGGGACACCAGATATGCTCTAACCAACTACTACACTTACCACTACTACTTTCCCTATTTTATGTTATTACTTTACAGCACAGCTTTTTATTTTATATC
>NW_021525626.1:0-396 GCF_001605985.2 Dendrobium catenatum | reverse complement strand
GTTTTAATAAAAAACTTAGTGGAATTGGATTGACAGTGGATAATCCAAAAAAGGTTAGAAACTCAGAGATTGATAATCCAAACTCAAGTTCTTAAAAAAAAGCTCAAAAACTTTTTAATTCAATATCTAAATCATTAAATAAATTAGAGGAAGAAACAATCATTTTTTTTTTCAAAAAAGCTCCTTCCATAAAATTTATCTAATAGAAGATCAATGCACGAATTTTTGAATCAAGAATCAAGATTTTCAAACTCAAGTATCGAAAGTCTCAAGGGTTTTCTTAAGTTTTTAAGAAGTACAAGAACGGTAAGCTTTAACTTTGTGGGCTCATTTTATGCCTCTTGACAATAGGTTGGCGCACTGTGCATCTTTTGATACACTTTGTGTATTCTATAT
>NW_021525625.1:0-224 GCF_001605985.2 Dendrobium catenatum | reverse complement strand
TGAAGTACTAACATTTCAGGGAGATTACAAATTACTTAGGACAACAAGATGGCTCAAGACTGGGTAGAGTAGGATTTGGAGTTTATAACCTTATAATTTTTTTTTTACTATTTTTTCTTTTCTTAAGTATGACCACAAATTGTATACAAAACTGAGCAACCATGCACACACACAACGGGAGAGGTTTTTAAAATGAAGAATTTTTTTTTGTCAATCGTACTTTA
>NW_021525624.1:0-604 GCF_001605985.2 Dendrobium catenatum | reverse complement strand
TATATGAACTCTAAAAAATAGTGTTGTAGTACGATAAAGTTTTAAAATATTATTTTACACAATACTTAATAATTTTGTTTTTTTATAAAAATGTGTATTTTTTTCAATTTTTCTAGTAGGTTTTTTTATTGCCTACCGTTATAAAAAACTATGCAATTTTGTCACATGTTCAATTACTTTTTAATTGCTATATGTGATGATATATGCGTATATGCGATTAAATTATATCTGTTGAGAGCTAGAATGGGTCAAAATCTTTTAAGATTTCATTTGTGTCAGGGAATACTCTTGTGCCTATAAGGCATATTATGGTGGCTACAAGCTATATTCTGGTCCATACAGATATGTTTTGGTTCTATAAGCACAAAAATGGAGTCATAAGGGGCCATAATTCTTTGAGATTCTATCTGGATTGGAAAAATATGTTATGAACTGCTCTATAATATAAATTGCAATTTATTTATCTATACAATATGGTAATTTAAATAATTGGATAAGTCTTATGCTCCGATTATATTTCTCAGCATAGTAATTTATTAGACTATTTTTAACTGCTTTTAAATATTCAACAAAATATTTAATAAAAGAATTTGAAAATTTAGAT
>NW_021525623.1:0-347 GCF_001605985.2 Dendrobium catenatum | reverse complement strand
ATTTTAAGAAGGCACCACAGATTAAATATGGAGTCTTGTGGATTTGGTCAATAAAAAAATTAAACATGTAATTTAATTAATAGAGAAACCCAAACAAACATACAAAGATGAAGAATTTTTTCGTTACATAATCTCTCTATAACTTTCCAATCCCATGTTCTCTCTAAAGTCTTAGGACTAGATGCACAACAATCACTCTTCTTATATAAGGTAAATCTCTATGACTAATAATCATATTATGACCCATTTAACTTCTCTTTATTAATAGAGCATGCAAGTCACAATAAATATGTGGTATGCCACACAATTAACACAATAAAGTTATTATAAAGAATAATGACTTTAAA
>NW_021525622.1:0-386 GCF_001605985.2 Dendrobium catenatum | reverse complement strand
AAAGATCCTAGACGCTATCACTATCCTCCCTCAAAAGCGATACAAAGGAGGGAGGTACATTCCTATCATCACAAGTAGTCCACACAAAGTCTCCAAACCGAGCCAAGTGTGCATAATAGTCAGCCGGCTTGTTGCTAGCCTGCGGTACATGGTGGAAAAGCACTTGTTTGAAGTCAAGTAAGAAAGTCAGGTCCGAGCCCGTCGTCTGCCAGTGACCCTTGCTCTTGTGGTTGAACATGGTTTGGAGCCATTTGATCACCGGCAGACAATCCCCCTCAATGATGATACCATCCAGCTGCACCATCCAATCCCAGATAGCATCCTTCACCGCCAAAGCCGCAAGAATCTCCGCATTGGTCACATCCCACTGCTCCACATGCTTCCCG
>NW_021525621.1:0-299 GCF_001605985.2 Dendrobium catenatum | reverse complement strand
AGCATAGATGTATATGAGGTCATAGTCCTTAGGAATCCAAACATGTTAGCTAAAATAGGTGAGAGGATGGACCAAAAGGCTCATGGTCAAGGTTGTGTTTCATTTGGTAGAAGACAAACCCCGGTGTATATTGATTTGCAATCAAGTTTCGATGAAAAACCAGAAAATAGGGTGCTGCAATTCATTTTGATTACCACCAAATCAATTCTCCTCCAATGTTTGATCTCACTTTAGAATAAGATAGTGACCCTGAGGTTGATAATCTAAAAGTTCAAAGTGTCGAGCATGAATTGACCATG
>NW_021525620.1:0-210 GCF_001605985.2 Dendrobium catenatum | reverse complement strand
TCATTCAAATGTATTCATGAAACAAAAAAGATAAATTTAAATGTATGATGACATGTTATTCAAATTATCTTGTAATTTATAATGCTTACAAGTTAGTATACTTAAGGTTTAACCATAATTAGACTATAAAGGTAATCATACTAGCAACAAGGCATCCAATCCATTTTGTGGCAATTGACATGGTTTAGTGTTCTGTAGGGCGAATGATTT
>NW_021525619.1:0-246 GCF_001605985.2 Dendrobium catenatum | reverse complement strand
GAAATGACCCCGAACACCCCGATGATGGCCGTGTTGATTGCTTATATCAATCAGAGGGGTTCACAAATAATTTACAACGCCGTTCCAAATATCCAAAAAAACCCAAAAAACTCCACAAAAATCCCAAAATTCCAAAAATATTTAAAATTGAAATAAATCCATTAACACTTAAAACAAAATTCATCCACCCTCCACAACAGTTTGTCGAGGTGGACAAATTCAAAATCTACTTCTGCTCACAAAGAG
>NW_021525618.1:0-214 GCF_001605985.2 Dendrobium catenatum | reverse complement strand
CTTCAAAATTTTCTTAATAGGGGCATATAAAATTAACGTTTTTTTATTTGGGAGGGAGAATCATAAAATGAAAATAAATGAAATAGAGGAAGATTTGTCTTTATATCCACTATAATATTTGAAATTGAAGAAATATACTCACTGCTACATTTATTAAGAAAATATGCTCCAAAGTTTTTTTTTGATTAAATTACCCCTCCTTTGTGTACAACGG
>NW_021525617.1:0-222 GCF_001605985.2 Dendrobium catenatum | reverse complement strand
CTTGGTTATTAATGATTACTTAGTATTATTATTAGTAATATATATATATAAATTCATATGTGTGTGTGAGGGAGAGAAGAGAGGTGAAGAAATTAAAAAAAAAAAGAGATATTCCAAAAAAAAAGAGGTAAAAAAATGAAAGAAGAAAAGAAAAGGAAAAAAAGAGAATGAAAAGAAGAAAAAAAGTGAAGAAAGGGGAGAAGGGGATCCTTCTTGTTCATT
>NW_021525616.1:0-218 GCF_001605985.2 Dendrobium catenatum | reverse complement strand
TCTGAGCAGGAAGTCTTCTGGACTATCAGGTTTGCAGTTTACTTGTGATGCCTTTCTGATTCGAGACATGGAGCGTTTGTAGTTGGAGGTGATTTCCTCCAGTAGTTTGGATTTGGCTCAGATGAGTATTCAGTCTTCTTTGGAAGAAAGGATTCAAGAAGCCTAGAAGTCAGATTCTGATTATTCGAAGTTGATTGCTAAGATTGGATCTGGTAAGA
>NW_021525615.1:0-329 GCF_001605985.2 Dendrobium catenatum | reverse complement strand
GCTCTAGTGTGTACTAACATTTCAGGAAAATCAACTCTAAGCGATGAAGTATTCAAATTATTCATTTATAAATTGTAAGTTTTGAAAAGAGAGGGAGTGATTGTAATTGAGTGAAAAATCACAACACACACTCTTAGGGGAATAATTTTTGTGAACTGATCATACGGGATGAATTTGGTTAGTACGGGATGATCATGTCAATTAACCCCTAGGAAGAGAAATGGATCGAACAAGCGGGTAGAAAATTTTTCTAAGTCCTAATCGTCCAGGACAAATTTTATATTTATCCCGAGACGAACGTCTCTGGATTCTCACCTTGCACTGTTCGT
>NW_021525614.1:0-244 GCF_001605985.2 Dendrobium catenatum | reverse complement strand
CACTGAATTTTGTTTTCAACTAGACCATGAAACTAAAGAATTTCCAATGAATTGACATGTTTCAAAAGTACTTTTTCTATCCACTCTACAGCCTGCAAAGTCAGAATCTGAATATCCAATAATTTCAAATGAAGTGCTAAACTTAGGATATCAAATTCCTAAGTTCTGAGTTCCTAGTAAGTATCTTAATATCCTTTTCACTGCTGGCAAATGTGATTCTTTTGGATCTGATTGAAATCTAGCA
>NW_021525613.1:550-977 GCF_001605985.2 Dendrobium catenatum | reverse complement strand
GGGAGAAGGAGAAGAAGTAAGAAGAGAATGGGTATACGTTGTCAATGAAGGAGAGCAATGGACAAAACAAATCAATGGATGTGAGTCTTGTTTAGGAGTATAAGGGGCGATGGGAGCAATGTCGCCGAAGGCGGTTCGGCCTGGCTGGGGTTGTCGGGATGGGAGCGAGGCTTCAGCCTCAGCTAGGTCAGATGAATAAGAATAATGGTTGGGGTGTCCAACGTGGGGTTGGAGATGGATTCAGCTCTTCGTTGGTCATGCCAATAGAGGGAGATGGGGGGTTTCACCCCTTTTTGAGATTCGCAGGCGAGAAAATGAGAGGGGAAAAGGAGACAGAAGCTTTGGCTTGGGCTCACACGAGAGAGAGAGAGAGAGAGAGAGAGAGAGAGAGAGAGAGAGAGAGAGAGAGAGAGAGAGAGAGAGAGAG
>NW_021525613.1:0-524 GCF_001605985.2 Dendrobium catenatum | reverse complement strand
TAGAGAGAGAGAGAGAGAGAGAGAGAGAGAGTGGGGAGGGTGTCGAGTCTAGTCTGATCCAAAGTAGAGGGAAAGATCTCGGGATCGGAGGTAGCTCTTGGCTCATGGACTAAGAGAACCAAGGGAAGATGGAGGCAGCAGTTTTCAGTGTTGTGTGAACCACAGAGAAGGGAAGCGAGGAGAAACGATAGAGCTAAAGCGGGAGGCTTGCTAATGTCATCACATGTGGAGGGGATGCCAATCGCCCTAGTCAAAACTGCGGCTAGGGATTTTCTCCTCTCGAGTCCAGAGTGCTTTGGCTCCATAGAGAAGAGAAGCACAGGAAGGGTACTGGACATGTTCAATCCCTCTAAAGACCTCTGCCTCCCCTCCAAAATTAGTAAATCACGCGACTAAAACCTTTGGTAATTATAGACTTCGGGCTTCAAGGAAAATCGAGACCGTAGGATCTATTTCCCAATAGAATACTAAATTCAAATGGGTTCAAAAAGTCAATGAAGCCTTAATTGGAATTAGGCTGAACC
>NW_021525612.1:0-201 GCF_001605985.2 Dendrobium catenatum | reverse complement strand
GGCATGAAACACCGGATTGTGGGCTAGAGCAATTGCCGATGTATTGTCGCAAAACATTTCCGTAGGCTGGTCTTGAGAGACGCCGAACTCAGCTAGGAGTCTATGCAGCCAGATTAGATCGGAGGTAAGAGCGGCTAATGCACGATATTCAGATTCAGTGGAAGATCTTGCAACAGTGTGTTGCTTCTTGACGGTCCAAGA
>NW_021525611.1:0-563 GCF_001605985.2 Dendrobium catenatum | reverse complement strand
CTCATTACCTAAGCAAACAAACAATTTTTTCTAGATCATGTTGGATAACAACATAAAGGATGAATCATAGCATCCAAGTGGTAGAAAGAAAAGAGTTCATACTAATGAGTGTGAGATCTCATGGATCATAACTCTTGATAAGTTACGAAGTCCTCAAACCATGTTGGATTATGTAGGAGCTTTAAATTGGTCGTAAAGGATTTTCGTAATCCATACTCAATCTTTTGACCCAAGTATTAATTAATTGAAAATTAAATGGTGTTTCATCATTAAAAATGACAAAGAAAATCTTATCTTCACAACATTGATTAACATTGAAAATACATAATTTGATTAACATTATAAGTTTTAGAGGGTTTAAGGAAGACTTGAATAAGTCAAGAAGTGGGATGGAAAAGTGAAAATCTAAGGTTGGAAATTTGTTTTGAAGGTGATGTGACACAGTGATTATTAGCGCCATAACATTGAGCTCTCGAGAAAATTGAGAAAAAATATGATACACTGTGGTGCTAGGTGACGCTGTCGTGGCGTCGAGTCCTCTAATTGTAAGATTCTTTGAGAGT
>NW_021525610.1:0-261 GCF_001605985.2 Dendrobium catenatum | reverse complement strand
GTGTGTCATGTAGAGTAGGAGGAATGAATATGATGTGTGCGGTATCTATATATGTTTAACATAATATAAAGGGGTTTATAAGGGCTTATGCATATAGGTATATGTATATGATTCTCTCTATCTATCTTATCTTAAGCAAGTATGAGATGATCAAGTAAAGGTATAAGTTGAAGAGGAGTTATAAGGAGAATCAAGCTATATATAATCTATCTATCTTGACTAGATTTGAGATGGTTAAGTGGAGGTATAAGTGGAAGTGGA
>NW_021525609.1:0-292 GCF_001605985.2 Dendrobium catenatum | reverse complement strand
ATTATGGTGGTATTGACTCCTCATTCATGGAGACAAATAAGGGTGGCCGGCGATGGAGGAGCTAATGGGGGAAGGTGGCCGGCGGCCAAGAGTGGGATCGGGTGAAGTTAGAATCCGGCGGCCAAACGAAGATGGGGAGGAGGAAGAAGATGAAGATAACGACGAAGAGCAAAAAGAAGGAACAAAAGCAAATAAACAAAATATCAAAGATACAACCGCGAGCCCGGACTCATCCTGCGGCTGACGGGTACTACGTTGCCCTTCTCCAAGGGACTTCACGCCACGAGCCCGG
>NW_021525608.1:0-218 GCF_001605985.2 Dendrobium catenatum | reverse complement strand
GCTTGCTAATATGGAAAGACATAAAAGAAAAATAATGAAATAAGTCAGCAAATTCAATCATATATTCATTTAGCTTATTTTGTTTACCACATATATGAATGGAGTAATAAGACTTCAAATGTCATTTCAGGAAACTGTTAATTTCAACAGAAAAATCAACCAAAATGGGCCATTATCTGCCAAAATCACTGCTTCAATGAAAAAACTTTCTACCAATA
>NW_021525607.1:0-345 GCF_001605985.2 Dendrobium catenatum | reverse complement strand
CGATTAAAATAATGACGAAATTTTGTAAGATCTTCTAAGAGTGATATAAAAAAAAATGAAATGAAGTTTGGAAAATCAAAAGGGAATGGATCAAGATTGAACAGTTATTAACAGAGTTAAGAGAAAAGAAGTAGGGGACACATTGAGAGTTCAGAACCATCAGGAAATGTCCCAACTTAATCTAAGTGATCGGCTTTACATTTTAGGATTGTAATGAAGCTTTAATTAGAGTTGAGCATTTTATTAGAAATTTGAGATTATATCCCCAAAATTTGGGGTCTTATAATAAAAAAATATGCCCCAAATCTTAAATCTAATTTGGACACTGGATCACAGTCGTCCGAA
>NW_021525606.1:0-256 GCF_001605985.2 Dendrobium catenatum | reverse complement strand
AGTGCTTCCTTGGTCATTAACAGTTGAGGACAACGCTTGGTCGAAAGAGAAGATCAAATTGCCAGCCATTTGAATTTTCTAAAAGTTAAAGAGAGGATTTAAATTAGATTTCTTTTAAAAGAAGCAAAAAATAATTTGTTATTTTGAAACTTAAGGCTTGTAGAATAGTCTCAACCTTCCAACACATGTTGAGTGGTAAAAAAAAAACACCCAACACAGGTTAGGAAGATAAAGAGACTAAATACATGCCGAAAGG
>NW_021525605.1:0-503 GCF_001605985.2 Dendrobium catenatum | reverse complement strand
CTCCACTAAACACATCTCACTGTAGATCCCAAGCAGGCCCATGCATGTTCAGTTTAGTGGAATCCCACAGGTTTAAATGAAATGATTGTATGCTGTTAATTAATTATGAATACAGCTATATGAAAGTAAAGTTACTGTTATAATCATATATTAAATTCCACTAGTTCAAATGAAAATAAAGTCACTGTTAGCTAATTACTAATACAGCTACTGTAGTAGAAGGTTACAATTATAACTGTCCATTTACGGCATATTTAAATACACTTCCATTTTGAAGAAAATTCATGCTTACCTTTATTTCGAAAATTTTGAGTTTACAAGTAATGAGTGACCGCTTGTGCATTGAGTGAATGACTTTGAAAATTTTCGAATGAGCTTATGATTCGAATTAAACAGACAATGCAGCTGACTCGACGAATGGGCGGTAGATTGCTGCTTGCAAGTGACTTTGGGATGAGTTGGAGGAATGATGCGTGAATATTCTTGTGATGATGGAGAGAGAA
>NW_021525604.1:0-223 GCF_001605985.2 Dendrobium catenatum | reverse complement strand
TGGAAAGGGGCACCATTCCAGAGAGCTCGTGAGCCTGAAGCCGGCGAGCCATAGCCTTTGGAAGGCTTTCGGTCAGAATCGGCCTGGGGGGACCACCGGAGCTTGCTCTCCATTGGTTCCGACCGCCACCGGCCATGGTCTGGGTCGGGTTTACCAGGGAAGGCCGATGGGGACATACTAGAGCCAAGAGTGGAGCCAAATTGGCCTAAGGAAGCTGGGGTCG
>NW_021525603.1:0-2590 GCF_001605985.2 Dendrobium catenatum | reverse complement strand
TAAAGCTGTGAATTATTTCTTATAGTTATATACCTAGACTGGCAAGCTATTTAAATTTCCAATTTCAAGTTATGATGTAGTTATTGCCTGCTGCTTTTGTCACTCCTTTTCTTTTAAGTTTGGATGTTTTTGGAGATAAAGCATTTGTTTTTGTGGTTTGTGCTATGTTTGGTCGTAAGAACTTCGAGTGAAAGGAATGTTTTTTTTTTTTAAAATTAAATTTTAAATAAATGTCTGCAAATATATAATCAAGCAAGATAAGTTTATCTCTCTCTCCCTCCCTCTGTGTGTGTGCGTGGAGAAGGATTTTATTGTGAACCTGCGGTTTACCATGAAATTATTAGGTGCGGACATCGAATGTCGTCCAGAGCCCAATGAAAATGTTTCACGTCACCCCTATTCGGTACTGAGCTCGGTACTGTATGACGTGACTGCACCTGATTGGCCTCTGGACGGTAAGCTGTGTCTGGTGTCCGCACAGATAATCTCTCCGGTTTACCAGACCATCTGTGAAGAATTTTGTTAGCTATGATTCTTCATAATGAAAAATTGATAATGTCTAATCATTTTTTCTGTGCTTGTCTGATTGAATCCTGTGCTTTCCATATTTATGATATACTTTGGTTATTGCTCCATTTATCACAGAATACTCTCTTAATGTCTGTTTCTTTAAATCTCTTTATCTTTAATGAAATTGTTACGGAGCTGGCCCAGGAGGGGCCGGTTGGACCGGTCCAGGTCTACAGCCGGCGGAGAAATCAACAGGGAGGGGGCGGAACCTTGGGTGGGCCCCATGTTGGGCTTAATGCAAATTTTGGGGGGAAAGATTTGAATGTAAGGGTAGATTAGGTAAGTGTTAATTCTCCTTTAATGTTAATTAGGGGGAATAGGAGGGAATTAGGATTATCTTGAATTTGAATGAAAGTTTGAGATCTAGGATTTCTTGCTTTGGGCTCTTGACGTAGCCGGAGATTAGAGAGTTGTTCTTCCTCTCGGATTGAAGAACAAATTGTATCCTTGCTATTTTATTCATCGTCTAGTGGAATACAAGTTGGCTTTGAGTTTTTACTGTAGTCTTCCTCTAATTTTCTGCTTTCTGATTGCTGTAAACAGCAATTTGCTGTGTTGTTTCCTGTTGTGGACAGCCATTTTTCTGCTGTTTGTTCACCGATTTGGGCTAGGTTTGCTTGCGAACTCAAGTATTACCTTATGGTTACTTGCGAACTCAAGAATTTCCTATCAAATTGGTATCAGAGCGTCATTTTTGGGACCGTTGGTGGCTAGAATCCTGAAATTTCAGCGGATTTTTCGTTTCCGGAAAAAAGATCTTTGTGATTCTTGAGAAGAGCGATGGCTGGAAAGAAGGTGGAGGTCTTAGAAGGGGAGTTCGGACAACTAAAATCAGATATGGAGGGAAAGTTCTTTGACTTTCTAACTCAAATCACCTCCAACAATGAGAGGATAGAACGGAAATTCACGGTGATAGAAGAAATGTTGAAGAAACTGTTGGAATTGAAGACAAATCCTACGACATCGGAAGTTAGAGAGACCACTGGAGGCCATGTTTTAGGAGGAAATTCAAACCCTTTTAGGGGGAGGAGAAATCCGGAAGTGGAGGTCATTGAAGGGGAGGATGACATGCCGCCTATAGAGCCACTTTCTAGAGAAGAGATGAGCTTGGGGAATGATCGAGGGGTGCTGATTTCATCTAGAGAAGGGAAGAATTCCATCGCCGAGGGGCTGATTTTGAAGGGAGAAGAGGAGAATATGATGAAGGGTTCAGGTATAATCGCCGGAGGGAAGATCGTGACAGTTGGGGAGCACCTCATATTCGAGGGATGGGAGGTTATGGAGGATTCAAGGGGCACGGGGGAGACCCATGGGTGAGGAAGCTGAAGATGCCCGTCTTTGAGGGGGAAGACGACCATGGCTGGATCTACAAGGTGGAGCGCTACTTCGCTGTCAACGGGTTGACAGAGGAAGAAAAGCTAATGACGACGGGATTGTGTTTGGAAGGAAAAGCCTTGGCCTGGTATCAGTGGCGTGACAGGAGGGATCCCATTCAGAGCTGGAGAGAGTTCAAGGATTGCTTATTGGAGCGTTTCCGAGCTGATGGGGGAGAAGACTTCTATGAGCAATTCTTTGCTCTGACTTAGAGGGGACCGTGGAAAACTACTGGGACAAGTTCGAGTACTTGGCTAGCAGATTAGATCACATTTCAGAGTCAGCCATGGAAGGGAACTTCATAAAGGGGCTAAAATCGGAGATCCGAACAGCAGTCAGGGTGCTGGAGCCAAGGAACCTAAGGAAGGCTATGGAGTTGGCACAGTTGGTGGAAGATAAGAAGAAATTAGAAAGAGGAGCTCGAGGGAACTATTCTGGAGGATCATACAAGATAACTACCACTTTCCTACCATCAAAAGGGGCAGCGCCAAGGAGTCTGAAGGAAGCATCAAAGGAGAAAACTAGAGGGGGAAATGGGGGACAATTCCAAAAGCTGACAGAGAAGGAGATGCAGGACAAGAGGGCGAAAGGGTTGTGCTTCAGATGTGATGAGAAGTACATGCCGGGGCATAGGTGCAAGGACCGA
>NW_021525602.1:0-383 GCF_001605985.2 Dendrobium catenatum | reverse complement strand
ATGGGGAAGAGAATTGTTTGAATAATAATAATACAAATTTTTTTAAATGATTTTATTTGGCTAGTTTTATTTTTTTATTAAAAAATTAGATTATTAGTTGTAATTTGGACTTTCTTAGATTTTGGCTATTGGTTGAATTTTAGCTTTTATAAAACTAATCAAACTAAAAAAAAATTATTGCACTATTATTTTTAAATTTTAAAATTTAAATCAATGAAGTACACGAAATGTAAAAAAATAAATAAATAATAAGTGATAGAAAGATCATCATGACCAGCACTTATATGCTTATTTAAAATGGTTATTTGATTTAATGAAAAATATTATTATCATTCAAAATTTTAGTTTATTTAAAATTGAATCAAATAAACTAAACATTATTT
>NW_021525601.1:0-421 GCF_001605985.2 Dendrobium catenatum | reverse complement strand
ATGCATTAATTTGAAAGCTTAAGACTTCTTTATTAATCGCTTCTAGCTTTGAAGTGATTAATTAATAGGGTTCTTTAAACATTGAATATATAAAATACTTAATTAAAAAATGAAGGACTCAATAGACTTGCTTTATCCCTTAAGGGGGAGTAAAAGCATTGCAATTATGATCCTAGAATTTGTTGATTAGTGATTTCAAACACTTTGATGTGATTAGTTAATATAAATGTTCTTTAAAACCTAAAACTAAGCATTTTAAACAATTAAAATATTTTAAATAAAACATAAAACATAAAATCATTTAAATTTAAATTTAAATTTAAATTAAATCCTTTTGACCATAAATAAATAAATATAAATTGTAAATAACATACACAAATAATGAACTAATACATACCCAAACCACACAGCTTATCACTCA
>NW_021525600.1:0-311 GCF_001605985.2 Dendrobium catenatum | reverse complement strand
GGTCGGCGGTCCAACGGCAGTCTGGCGGGTGTTGATGGCCAAGCAGACCTTTGACGTTAATCGGAGGACGACGACAATCGAGTGAAGGCTCTGCGATGGTTGGAGGTGGGTGGAAGTCTGATGGTGGTTGATGGTGATTAATGAAATAATTAATTAAGATTTATAGTTTAATTTTTTAATTATGAATTACTCAATGTATATTTTAAGTAGAAGACAATGCTTTATTCGAACACACAATGTAATGCAGTGTAGTCTATTTTTTTCAACAAAATTAATTTGATATTATAGTAAAGAAAAATAAAACTTATAAT
>NW_021525599.1:0-214 GCF_001605985.2 Dendrobium catenatum | reverse complement strand
ATCTTGACTTTGTTAAATAATACTAATTTCATTAGTTTTTATTTGCTAAAGCCATCAATGCCAATATCAACTTCAAATCAATTCCTCAAACTCAAATCTCTATAAACTTTTCATTCTAAATTTTCTGTCAAACCCAAAATTCCTTCAATTTGTATACTCAAATCCTTAACTTCTACTATGGATCTAGTTGATTGTTTCGGTCAACGCCAATACG
>NW_021525598.1:0-367 GCF_001605985.2 Dendrobium catenatum | reverse complement strand
TTTCTGTACGATATAATTTGATCTGATCTGTATGATACGATTCTGATATGATTCTGTTCTGTTCCGATATCTGATTTCTGTACGATTTTGATTCTGTTGATTTGATCTGTATGACTCAGTTCTGATTCGATATTTCTGTTCTGTTCTGATTTGATATACGATTTTGTTTCGATTTCTATACAGATTTCTGTCTGATGTGTTTGATGTGGATTCTGGAAGTTTTGATTGGAGGTTTGTCGCTTTGCTGAGCTGTTGAGCTCACCCTTGTTTTCTGGTGGTTTTCATTTTCTTGGAAAGGGAAGGAGGTCCAGGACTAGATTTCAGAGTCTAATCAGTTATAGGTATTATTTTGTACTTTTGATTTTTG
>NW_021525597.1:0-775 GCF_001605985.2 Dendrobium catenatum | reverse complement strand
TAGAGGAAGAGAACAACATGCCTCCTCTAGAGCCTCTGTCGAGGGAAGAGATGAGTATGGGATATGACAGAAGAGGGGCTGATTTTGGTGGGAGGAGAGAGGGATCTCATCGCCGAGATGCTGAATTCAGCGTCGAGGGGGGATTTTGAAGGAAGAAGGGAGGAACGTCATCGTCGAGGTGCTGAATTTGAAGGTATTCAGCGTCGAGGTGATGATGTTGAAGGCAGGAGAGGTGAGTATGAAGAGGGGTTCGAGTATATTCGTCGGAGGGATGATCGGGATAATTGGGGAGCGCCTCCTCTGAGAGGATTGGGAGGCTATGGAGGATACCGGGGAGATCCCAAGGTGAGGAAATTGAAGATGCCCGTTTTCGAGGGGGAAGACGGCCATGGATGGATATACAAGGTGGAGCGATATTTTGCCGTCAATGGGTTGACGGAAGAAGAGAAATTGACAGTGGCGGGAATGTGCTTGGAGGGGAAAGCCTTAGCCTGGTATCAATGGTGTGACAGACGGGAGCCCATCCGAAGCTGGCGAGAGTTTAAAGAATGTTTACTAGAGCGTTTCCGAACCGATGGAGAAGGAGACTTCAATGAACAATTCTTTGCCCTTACCCAAGAAGGCACAGTGGCAGATTACCGGGACAGATTTGAGTATTTTGGCTAGTAGGCTGGATCATATCTCGGAGTCAGCCCTGGAAGGGAATTTCATGAAGGGGCTGAAACCAGAGATAAGAATAGCAGTCAGAGTGTTGGAGCCAAGGAGTCTCGGCAAG
>NW_021525596.1:0-217 GCF_001605985.2 Dendrobium catenatum | reverse complement strand
TATATATATATTCAATTAGAAATAAGAAAACATTAGAGATTTTAGCTAAATGAAATTGAGTAATCAGGCTACCTTCTTTAGTGAATCTATAGGGTGACAATCCAAAGAAAAATAAAAGACATTCAAATGGGAGAAGAATATAGTGCAATGTTAGGCATAATTGTTGTGGAGTGAGATTTCATAATTGAGTTACTTGTAGAGTCATGTGCCAACTACC
>NW_021525595.1:0-365 GCF_001605985.2 Dendrobium catenatum | reverse complement strand
AGGAAGTCCTGCGGTGTTCGACATACTGGCAGAATTCTGATGGCGGACGAAATAATTATGTTTCAAAAATAAAATAATAATAATTATTCCGTCCGCCAACTACAGTCCTCTATTCATGGGTTTTATATTATTCTTTTAAGATCTCTATTCATGGGTTTCATAAATAAATAAAATAAAAATTAATTTCACTTTTTCTTAACAATAATAATTATGTTTCAAAAAGTAAAATTAAGTTAACTTTATTTTTTCATTTTGGTTATCTACACTGTTTCCATGTTTCGACAAAAAGAGACAATTGGAAAAATAAAAATAAATTAAAATAAAATTTATTCATTTTTGACATTATGAATTAAAATATTATTTAT
>NW_021525594.1:0-212 GCF_001605985.2 Dendrobium catenatum | reverse complement strand
GAAGATTGTAAGACGATATGAGCCCGTTTATTTTAGGGTTCTTATTTTTCGCCGAATCTATGTGCCAGGGGTAATTAGGCTACTAAAAACCCTTCGTTGGGATTGGGCTCATGGGCTGGCCCGGAATAGAAGGCCATAAATATTTGCATAAAATGCATAAAATCAAAATAAAAAAGAGCATAATTTATATGAAAAACATTCAAAACTATCTT
>NW_021525593.1:0-201 GCF_001605985.2 Dendrobium catenatum | reverse complement strand
TAAGTAGACCAGGGACCATGATGGCCCGGGACGACAACCATGAGATCTTGATCGGGTCCATTATCCATTCCCCCACCATCCGCTTTAAGTGCAAGATGGTGCAATTTCTATTTTAAATATCAAAACCTTCAAATTTTCAAGATTCCAAACATTTCAAATCCCCAAATTTCTAAATCCCTATATCTATGCTACTACTATATG
>NW_021525592.1:0-224 GCF_001605985.2 Dendrobium catenatum | reverse complement strand
TTTCTAACCATGTTTTATAATAGTTGAAACTTGAAAGAAAATGTGATGTAAATACAAATTTGGAGTAATGATTTTTTTACAATACTTAATTTAATTGTTTTGTATTTTAGTTCGTCTTTCATCTAAATTAACATTCTTATTTCTGAATAAGAATTGAATATTTTATTACTAAAAAAATTTAATTAAAAAATCATTTAAATATTTATTTATTAATAATTTAATCT
>NW_021525591.1:0-381 GCF_001605985.2 Dendrobium catenatum | reverse complement strand
CTCAATACCGCTATGTACCGGATGATATAGCACATTCTGTAGGGGTGTCAATTTTTGACACGACCCGAACCAGACCTGAAAAAATCCAGGTTAGGGTCAACCTGGACCAGAAACGGGTTCGGGTTCAACAAATCAACCCGTTTTAAAAATCGGGTCGGGTTCGGTTTGCCCAACAACCCGAAATTGACACGAAAACTCCTATTTGACTCGAAAACCCGAGATTGACCCTTTTTTAACCCAAAAATTGAAGATTGACACGATTTTTGACCCGAAAACTAGCATTAATTTTAGGTTAACTTCGGGTTATTCATGTCGGGTTGGGTTGACATGAACAGTTCCGGGTTCGACCCGACCCGTTGACCCGAAATGACACCCCTAACA
>NW_021525590.1:0-308 GCF_001605985.2 Dendrobium catenatum | reverse complement strand
ATAGCGGACTTGTTGATGACATAATCCTTTTAGTTCAGCTTATGGCCTTTCATGAACTTTGAGATGGTTTTCTTCGGTCCTTTGATTTGTGCTTTGGTGGACTTGTTGAAGAAAAGTTCCTTCGATCCTCGCTTTGTGCTTTATGGATTTATTGAAGGATTTGCAGGTTTTGGATTTGGTGATAGTACCGAATATAGGTAGTATCTTGATCCTTAACCACTTGAGAAGACTTTAATCTGAATCACTTGAGTTCATCAGATCGGGAGAGCTGGTATTTGACAGCTCTTCGTCCTTTGGTTGCTGAGATG
>NW_021525589.1:0-569 GCF_001605985.2 Dendrobium catenatum | reverse complement strand
GTGCCAATCAGGGGGAGAACACATGTCTATGGTAGTGTATAGCATTGTGTATGTGATTTGTGTAATGTTGTACTTTTCATTTTTCTTTGTATTGCTTTTCATGTAGCCCTAGAACCTTATAAATGTGGGGTGATGATGAACAATTTGAGACCTTATGACATTTTTTTTTTACTGATGTTAGGGATACTCTACCAGTTTGAAACCTATAGTCCTTTGAATCATTATGTAACATTTTCTTTATTCTCTTCACCCTCCAATCTCATAGGTCCTAGCTCGTCAGGTTGGCCTGCTAGTAACGTTTCGTACCTTTCATAGACAAATTTTGATCCAATACTACATTTTTATGAAAGTATTTCTCTATGAAAAATTAGGATGCTTTGTAAATCTAGCCATGGGATAGAGACTTGAACTTTAGATTATTAGTATTGCAATATATGTCGATATATTTTAGTGAGAATTCAAATTAAATCAATATTATTTTTATTTTGGTCATCCTGAAGTCTTTTTTTTTTAAGTCCATAATTGAAAATTATTTTTATATGAATGGTTATGCTAGTAATTTAATAAAG
>NW_021525588.1:0-579 GCF_001605985.2 Dendrobium catenatum | reverse complement strand
ATATGCCGCGGCGATCAGAAGAGGAAAGAACAACACTTTAATATCGTCGGGCGCATATGCCGTGACGATAAAAAGAGAAAAGAACAACACTCTAATATCGTCGGGCACATATGCCGCGACGATAAAAAGAGGAAGGAACAACACTCTAATATCGTCGGGCGCATATGCCGCGACGATAAAAAGAGGAAAATAACAACACTCTAATACCGCCGGGCGCATATGCCGCAACGATAAGAAGAGGAAAAGAACACTCTACTACCGTCAGGCGCATATGCCACGACGATAAGAAGAGGAAAGTACACTCTACTACCGCCGGGCGCATATGCCGCGACGATAAGAAGAGGAAAAGGGCTCCACAACCAACCAACGCTCAGCTGCGTGGTGCTGTGAGAAAGCCAAAGAAATTAAGTAATCCATCATCTAAGAAATCTCTAACTCCTATTTTAGTTACCACATGGTAGAGGACAAATCGTCGTGGCCATGAGTAATCAAAATACAAGTAGAATTTCTTAGGTAAACTGAAATCATGTACAACATGAAATAAACGATCGATATATATCTCTCTAAATAGAGGAACAT
>NW_021525587.1:0-214 GCF_001605985.2 Dendrobium catenatum | reverse complement strand
AATCACATGATTTCTAATTGCAACTTATTTGATATCGATTTTTCTGGTAATGCTTTTACTTGGAGTAAATCTTTTATGTGGCAAAGACTTGATAGAACTCTCTTTAACAATGATTGGATAAGAGATTTTACTATGACTCAAGTTCAGCACTTGAGCAGAACCTTATCTGACCATGCCCCTCTTCTTTTGACCATTTCTAACAATAAAATTAATG
>NW_021525586.1:0-327 GCF_001605985.2 Dendrobium catenatum | reverse complement strand
AATTATTATATTAGAAACATATCAAAAGTTACGCGGTAAAACCTTTGTCAGACAAAAATAATACCATAAATTCGCTAACGGAAACAAAATTCGGAATATAAAACACGTCAAAAATCTCATTTCTGAAAATTGAGAAAGGCAGAATATGCTTTACCTCGAGTCGGTCAACTTCTTTAACTATGACGACGAACGAAAACGGACGGAAGTCGCCCAAAAATCCACTTTACCTCTTTTTCCTTCGTTTTTTCTCTATAATGGACTTTCTCTCTCTTCAAAATAATTTAAATCATATATTTAATACACAGGATCGTCCCGGATGATGACCTG
>NW_021525585.1:0-618 GCF_001605985.2 Dendrobium catenatum | reverse complement strand
TTGCTCGACGACATTAACCTGTGTGGAAGAGGCCGAGGAATCCACCAAGGATGTAGGACCTTTCCGAAGTTATATGTCGGAGCCTTTGCTCGACGACGTTAACCTGTGTGGAAGAGGTCAGGAGAATCCACCGAGGATTTAAGACCTTTCCGAGGTTGTATGCCGGAGCCCTGCTCGACGACGTTAACCTGTGTGGACGAGGTCTTATCGGATCCCCCTGGGATCGATTTTGCCCTGATTGGGAGAGGGCATATGCCACGTGTATCCCGAATCAAAGGTTAAGAAGGGTCTATCTTTAGACCATTACTGTCTTTTTGAGGTTGAAATCAAGACCTTGCCCAAGGAGTAGAAGTCCATCAAGGGACTGTATAAAGCATATAACTAATTGGAAGTATCCTTGCATTTTTAATGAATTTCCTTGAAATATCATCTTGATGTTGGAAGTATTGGAGGGATCTTCTTGACTAAAATTGTAGTCAAGGTTGCCCCCCAGTCCGGATCTGAGTCCAATGACATTGATGCATCAATAATGTTTGTAATCATCAAAATCACAGATTAGGGATTCTTGATTGCAACACTACCCGCCTCCCTTACACAACCACCCACAGCATCCACCTC
>NW_021525584.1:0-220 GCF_001605985.2 Dendrobium catenatum | reverse complement strand
TGAAGAAAAGATGCCGCTAGGGATGCTTATACTTCTCCTCGGGATGAAGATTAGGATGCCGCTAGGGATGCTTACTCCTAATTTCAAAGATGTCAATAGGATGCTGTAGGAGGACTTATACCTAGAGACGGATTTAAGATTTAAAATTTAATGAAGAGAAGAAGCTGCTAGGGATGCTTATATCTCTCCTCGGAATGAAGATTAGGATGCCACTAGGGAT
>NW_021525583.1:0-685 GCF_001605985.2 Dendrobium catenatum | reverse complement strand
CTTATATATGTGGAAGCATATCCTATAATATATTGCATTCAGTCGAGATGATTTAGATTCAATATCACATCTTATCTATCATGAGGCTATCTTTAAGTCAACATGAAGTCCTAATTAATTGGTGCGCATACAAACATCCAATATATTTCATTTACAAGCTTCTAAAAGGAATAAAAGATTCTTTGCAAGCGTTTCTACAATATGGAAAGGATGATAATGAAAATCAATTCAAATGTAATCAACATTATATGAATCCACAATACGCCACTCTTTGGAGGCTTTACCAATTAATCAAGATTGTATCTAGTTTAAGGTGCATCCTAAGCAACAAAGTTATTTGTAGCACCTTTCTTTGCACTAACACATGTTTTTCCGTAGTGAATGATGTATGCAATTTGAAAAACCACGCTCATTTTTACCATAAACACATTTTTTTTTGCTTTCTAATAGCACATAGCTAACATGAAGCTACATTATTTCCACTCCCATTTTAACAATATGCATAATAAAATAAGAAAAAAATTTGACTCAAAAATAACTATTTCTTGTTAAGATAGTTGCTATTTGGATGTTTTACATTTTTGCAACTTGTATAGTTTTTGATGATTCCAAACATTATTGTTCAAATGTGTAGTTATCTCCTAACATATTTAGAAGATTTGTATTTGCTCTTGTGTGTACTAAC
>NW_021525582.1:0-236 GCF_001605985.2 Dendrobium catenatum | reverse complement strand
AACCTCGGATATATTATACATCCTTGATTAACGTCACCAGAATGTCATCAATGGACTTCCATTGGACTTCTACTCAAAGGTAAATTTCTACCTAATGTTGAATTTCCTCCTGTCATTGAACTTTTGCCTTGCAGGACTTTTGACGGACTAATACCCGACGCGGAACTTTTTCCTACCGTCGGACTAATACCCATCGTCAGACTTCTGCTCGTCGAAGAACTTTCGTCGGTCTTCTA
>NW_021525581.1:0-556 GCF_001605985.2 Dendrobium catenatum | reverse complement strand
AACTTAAGTTTTGGTCATATTTTACTACTTTTTCCTTCGTTTTATTTGATTATGTTGTCAATATTTTATTGCCAACTCATTATTTGGCTCTACTATTTATTCTAATGAGCCATTATTATTCCTTGGACCCATCTTATCATTTTTATTATTCCTTTGAAAAAGCTTGAAAATTTTATGAACTCATCAAAATCTAAGTATGGCACTAATATCGGGGTTTTGTTTATCAAATTTATTTTAAAGTTAAGAGAAATCAAATTTGAATGACTTAGGGATATATTATGAATATTTTAGAATAAACTTTATTTATTAAATTTATTGTGATTAAGGCTTCGTTTGGGACGGCTTTCTTATTCTTTCTTAAAACAGCTTTCTAATTAAAAAATTTTAATTTTTATTCTAAAATGGTGATTTAAGAAACACTAAGAATGCTGAAGCTTAAATTTTAATTTTTTTTTTGGAACGGGGGTATTAGCCCGCTGCCATGTCAGCTTGTGACGCGCATGACAATGTCCACTAATCCCTCGGTGAGTCTACCAGCAACCAACCCCATATGTGC
>NW_021525580.1:0-246 GCF_001605985.2 Dendrobium catenatum | reverse complement strand
CATAAAATTCTGCATTCAGTTATGTCAATCAAGCCACTGTCAACATCTATTGGACCCAACTGCTTTGTCCTTGTGCCTCCACCAGGTCCTGCTTGCCCACCAGCCTATCCCAACAACACCTTGGTAATTCGCAACTGCATCTCCAACAACAACATCAAGTATTTGTCCCACTATGTGGGGTCAGCTACATGAATCTTTTTTCGCGATTTTGTCCGGTTAAAAGTCAAATTCTCATTTAAATATAAT
>NW_021525579.1:0-297 GCF_001605985.2 Dendrobium catenatum | reverse complement strand
GGGGTACGCCAAATCGATATACAATATGGTCACGAAATAATTTTAAAACATGGTGTGATGTTACGTTGCGTAGGGGAATTTCTTCCGCCCACTTCGAAAAATAATCAGTTGCTGCTAATATGAAATGATGACCTCTCGCGGAGGGAGGGTCAATCGGCCTAATGATATCTGTGCCCCAACTCTAGAAGGGCCACGAGGCTATCGTAGGGTGTAACACATTAGGCGGCTGATATAAAACCACTCCATGGACCTGACATTCTTGACAGTGCTTTGCAATATTCATGCAATCGTCAATCA
>NW_021525578.1:0-250 GCF_001605985.2 Dendrobium catenatum | reverse complement strand
TCCACTTAAATGGATGGCCCTTACTGCAACCAGCTTTTCTGTATTTTCTGGCCTCCTTGCCACATGAACGGCAACAACAGTAGTAGCTCCTGAAGAAATGCCATCCTGAAGAATTAACAGGTTGTTGCAATGAACAGGAGAAATATAAATATCTGCAATAAATATATCAGAAAGCAAATGTGCTTACCAGTAAGCCCTTTTTCAAAGCTAAGTTTCTTGCAACTTCAACAGCTTAAGCAGTGCTTATCTA
>NW_021525577.1:0-767 GCF_001605985.2 Dendrobium catenatum | reverse complement strand
TCTAGAAAAGCTTGCGAGCTTGTCCTCTCTTCGTCTTGGGCTTCTTACCTCTTTCTTCTCTCCGCAAGTTCGACGTCACCTGTATCTTTCTTCTCGACGAATGAAATGCAAGTTTAGATTTTTATTATATAAGTTTAAGTGTCATTTCAAGTTGTCAAAATTATGATGTCTTTCGATTTAAAGTTGTAAGCGTCCTTTTATGTTATAAAAGGTGTATTTTGGAGTATTTTGTGTATTTTCTTATTGCCTAGAAAATCTTGTAATATGCTTGTAAAAATTAGGGTCTTCCTATATTTTTGCTTGCATCAATTATGGAGGTCAAATTTAGAGTCTAAAGGCTTTCGTTTGAGTAGATCTAAAACAAAATATATAAAGTGTAATTTTAGTAGTAATAGATCTAGAGCCTCTAACTTAAATGCATCGGGCTTGTTGCGTGATAGAAAAAAAACCCTCAAACTTAAGAGAAAATTCTATAAGATGGTGGTGAGACATACATGCTTTATGGTGCAGAATGTTGGCCATTATTAGAGAAGTATAATATTAAGTTAATTGTTGCAGAGATGAGGATGCTCAGGTGAATGAGTGGCTTTTCTCTTAGAGACAGGATACGAAACAAGCATATACGAGAAAAGGTTGGAGTAGCTCCAATGGAAGATAAGATTAAAGAGAGCCGCCTTAGATGGTTTGGTCATATAAAACGGTGGCCTTTCGATGACCCGGTTACGAGAGAAGATGTATTAGATTTGGCTTATGTTAAGAAAGGTAGA
>NW_021525576.1:0-311 GCF_001605985.2 Dendrobium catenatum | reverse complement strand
GCTAAGTAACCCTACACACAGACACTTGAGAGACTTAAAAATTTTTGTTTTTACTAATATCAGCCAGGACGATATTTACATCATCCTGGACGACCAGGCTTAAAACAGAAAGTCTAAATAAGGATTCTTAATTAAGGCAGCCGTCATTAACAGATCTTCATAGACAATGCGTGTATAGGCCAGGACGATAAGCTCAAAATAGAAAGAAGTTGCCTCCATAGACAATTAAGGTATACTGTATATTAAATCATTGGCCAGGACGATCATTGATTGACCTGGATGATATTCACAAATTATGCCTTAATTGATCA
>NW_021525575.1:0-495 GCF_001605985.2 Dendrobium catenatum | reverse complement strand
AGAGGAAAGGACGCCCTTTTGGGAAGTATTCCTTTTTTCCATTTAGAAATCCAAATTTGGATCACACTTCTCTTATACCCAAAGAAGAAAAAGTGGCCTTCTCCTTAAAAGGGAAGTTCCCTCTTATCCATTTGGGTAGATTACCTCAAAGAATCCAAGGAGCTCGAAGAAAAGGAGCCCAAAAAAGAACAAGATTGAAGACTTGAAGATTGAGAGTATCCCACTCAAAATTACTTGCGTCATTACTAGGATTATAATCCGGGTTGTTGTCAGTGGTGCCATACCACTTCACTTTTTACAAAACTCTGGTTTGTAATAAGCAAGGCAACTTTGCCTATGGACATTTATTAATTAGTTAATATTTGATGTGATGAATTGATTGCCTTTAGGATTGCCTGCTTTTCCTAGTTTTTTGGCGATTGTGTACCACTTTTGTTTTTGCCTGGATACGTGAGACTTGTGAGGGTGTGAAAGTTTTCTACTCATAACTTTAAA
>NW_021525574.1:0-480 GCF_001605985.2 Dendrobium catenatum | reverse complement strand
TTTTTGGTCATATCGTTTAGGTCGATATAATATCATCATGTATGATCAGTACTAATCCTTGAATATCATCTAAACAATCGCTCTGAAAGAATGTCTGGAAGATGCAAAAATAACATGATCGTCCAGGCCAATCTCACGATCATCCCAGACTATTAGTTCAAATCTGTGAAACTCGTCCTGGGCATCGCCCTTAATAGAAGCTAGCCAATGTCAATCGTCCAATGGATCATCCTGGACGATCCTATGATCATCCAAGATGATGTGATTATGCAATCAAACCTTAATTACTTTCCTTAATTACCATATTAATTTAGGCAGAATTGTGTTGCATCGTCCAGGATGATGTTACATAAATAGATATGCAGGCTAATTCTTTTTTATTTGAGAATATCATCCCATCCAATACAAGTATCATCCCGAATAATGTACTTAATGACGGCTGTCTTAACCAAGATGCCCTAATCAGGGTTTTTATTTTTA
>NW_021525573.1:0-214 GCF_001605985.2 Dendrobium catenatum | reverse complement strand
CTTACTTTTATAAGCTTTACAATGCTCCTATGAATCTAGAATATGATATTAATCAATTTCCTGTAGGAAAAATTTTTCCTTCTAATCATGCCGGATCCCTTACTGCTCCATTTACTGAAGCTGAAATCAAGCTAGCTGTTTTTTCTGGTAATTCTGATTCATCACCGGGCCCAGACGATTTCAACTTTGAATTTTTCAAAGCCACTTGGTGGGT
>NW_021525572.1:0-242 GCF_001605985.2 Dendrobium catenatum | reverse complement strand
TATTAATCATATTTGTCGATTGATTTTAGAAATTATACTAAGGTTTGACATTTATAAATATCTTATCCTAATGAATTTTAAATCAGAATTTGATTCCCTAATTAAATCTACCTCTTTTAAATTTTAGGTGGGTTAGAAGTTAATTATTAGATTAGTTGAATTGATTTTTGATTTATGTTTTGAGTTTATAATTTAATAGTTACAAATGTTAATAAAAACTTATTTAAGAGTTACATGTTTTA
>NW_021525571.1:0-332 GCF_001605985.2 Dendrobium catenatum | reverse complement strand
TTTTTTTTTTTTTATAAGTAGCTATCTAATCAAATTGTTGAAATGAAACACTGGCTTTCACATCGTCGCAGCCTTAGGCCTGACGTGTTCAATCATGATTTCTATGCTTTCTGCTTGAAGTTTACTGGGTATCAGGTATTAAAGGCTGTCCAACAATTTTTTTTCTTAGTATTTATAAACCCAAAAAAAATTTCCCAAAAAAAAAAAACCCCGAAAAAGGAAAGGCCCACTGGGATTGTTCTTATTCTTAAAAACCTCATGCCTACATTTTTCTAACACTTTTTCATTGTTAGCTACACCAAAACTTAGATATATGTTTTATTACGTTTTAC
>NW_021525570.1:0-497 GCF_001605985.2 Dendrobium catenatum | reverse complement strand
CTTTTTACATCATATGCTAAAATCCTTTATGCTTTCTTTTTGAACCTTAGATTAGAATGCACCTCAATTTCATTAGCAGGTATATGTTTCCAAAGTTGAATATATTTTCTAAGAAGTGACACATGGAATATAGTGTAAATATCATACATAAGATCTAGTAAACCTTTATATAATTTCAAAGGTCACAACATATGTAAGACTTGACTTTTATTTCTTAATAAATTACTGATGCACTTCACTAGCATGATCTTAGAAGTCGATCAACTACAACCCAAATAGCATCATTTTCTTATCTTAACCTCAAAATTTTCATAGTAATGTTTATATACACTTATTCCCATTTCTACTCTGGAATAGGTAACGGCTGAAGAAAATCTGTCGATTACATAAATTTTGTTTTCACTAATTAACATGCTTCTTATTTAGATCCAAAATCTGCTACACCTTTCATTAATCCAACCTACCTTAGCATACATTTTAAATGATTATACATTTTA
>NW_021525569.1:0-929 GCF_001605985.2 Dendrobium catenatum | reverse complement strand
CATCAATCCCACATGGCCATAAAGGGACAAAATGACCATTACATGTCATTTTTCCTTGTGTCCATTGATCCATCTGCTCCCAACAACTCCCAATGACACATGGAAGCATCTGGAGGTCCAACCATTTGATCTTAGCCGTCCAAGTAGCCTAGGGTTATTTGAATAGGGCTAAAGTAATGAAATGAGCCCTCATTTAATACCTAGCACTCTCTCACCACCTCAACCCTCTGTAATCAAGATAGCTACTCATCCAACTCCACGACCATCATATATTCATCTCCAAAACCAAATACGGCCGGTCAAAGCGGTGGCCGACGATCTTTCGGCGAGATCTAGCTCGATCCGTTCAAAGAATTCTATCGCTCAATCTGTAGCTTCTGCGGCCGTGGTGTCTTTTACAAAATGGAGCGTGGACAGTCTACAAATGCAATAAATCTATAAACGGTTTAATCCGTCCAAAATTGAGGTAAAAAACTTAAACCCTAGTGTGTACACCTAGAGTAAATTAGCTTTTCAAAAAGCACTTCTAAAAAGTAAATAATATGTCCCCATCAAATCTCTTCTCTACATTAATCTATATTTAAAATTTTAAGTCAAACTATCGATTAAATCTCTCGAACGAGCCATAAAACTCCTTCTAGGGCATTTTCTTGGTCTGATTCAGGCATTCGTTTCCTGGACCGTTGATCGCTCGATCAACGGTCCAGATCGAGCCATTCCGTGATTGCTGAGCCGCGCATACCTTTCGATTGATCAAACAGCCACCCGGCTTGATCCAGGCCACACATTTAGAACCACTGGATGATCCCTACGCCGTTGGATCTCGCTCCAACGAGATCGCACGACGGGATCTAATCCCCGCAGTTGGATGGCTTAGGCGCTCGATCGGACAGCTTGTTGCGGCTACTGACTGGGTTTAGTAATGCCGC
>NW_021525568.1:0-344 GCF_001605985.2 Dendrobium catenatum | reverse complement strand
TATACGGATGCTTCCTTCCGTATTCTCTTTCATCAGGGACACGAGCCTTAAGAACCCATCTTTGATGAAGAAGAAGGAGAAGATGCCCCCGCAGCAGCTTCAGCTCGACCACGACGCCATGCCAAACCCGAGCACCTGCACCAGAACACCCTAATGATGATTTAGTCGCCCGCTTCGACCAGCTGTAGACTCGTCTCGACATGCATATTCAAGAACAACATCAGCAACACGAAGACTGATATGCAATGGTTTGGAGAACGTTTTACTGCAATTGATCATCGCTTCGATGCTCTATTTCAATACTTTTAACCAAATCCACCTCCACCACCACCAGATTAGGACCC
>NW_021525567.1:0-313 GCF_001605985.2 Dendrobium catenatum | reverse complement strand
TAGATCTAGGTTAGGCCGCTGGGTTTTATTTTTCTGCAGTGTGCCGGAGCTTTCCGTGGTTTTCATTGCATGCTGTCTGAAAATCGAATTGCTGTGTTTGCTTACTTTTTTTGTACTCTGTGATGTGATGAGCGCTAGATTTACCCTTAGGATAGGAACGTCATATATATATATATACTGTTCTTCCGTGCAGGAGGCCATGCTCAATGCTAATAAAAAGGGGGGAGCATTATAATGATTTCCAATAATATTTTATGCAGGTGCTTGCTCAGCTCCCACTACAGGAAAAACGCTAAAAACCGGCGGTTTTTTC
>NW_021525566.1:0-241 GCF_001605985.2 Dendrobium catenatum | reverse complement strand
CTCGGCTCGCGAGCCTATAAACGAGTCGAGCTCGAGCCAGCTCGGCTCATTTGCACCCCTAGTCTCTACATGTCACCTTGACATAAGGAATTTCCCTTTTTTTAGCCTTTTAACATCCAATTCCAGTATTTTTTTCAGGATCTTCAAATTACATAAGATTTTTTTTGCAATTCAATTCCTTCATGGATTTTATAATTATAAAGCCGGGAAACTGTTATTTAAATGAATAAAGAGGGAAAAG
>NW_021525565.1:0-11188 GCF_001605985.2 Dendrobium catenatum | reverse complement strand
GTCAAGAAATTGCGGTAACTCGTAAGCGAAATAACGTGGATTGGTTAGTCCCGCCAAGAAAGTAGAATCCCAAACCGTCCTAGTACGCGCTTAATGTGGTGATCCGAGCTCATAGAGTTCTACATGTGGGAACCGAAGTCCAATTTGGAAGCGCTTTGCGAAAATCGGAAACAACCGCAAAGAGCATTATCGTATGGGCGCAGAGAGGAAGCCAATAGCGAGCCGACCACAATTAGTCTGTCTACATTATAGAGTTGATCACTTCAAGCGATAATACAAGATAGCTCAGCCAAAATCAATGAATAACACAAATCTCGCCAGTTATGTATATAACCTCGGTAAACCAACCGCCCACGAATCTCCCATTCAACATTTTACTTATGACATTACTATTAACGAGCCAATCATATTGGGCACTGGATTGACAATATGAGTAGAGGCGAACGAAACTCCACTTAGCCATGCTTCATAATATGTAAATAACGCGAGGCACACCAATGGACAAGTACAAATTCTGAACGTCAGTCCATGAAAGATAATAGCACACGTTTAGGAGTCGATATAAATGAGCACTAAGAGCTGTTCACCGAGTTAGATACCCTCCACCAAATCAACATGAGTAAAGAAACTCACTATGCGTATAATCGTGGAATCAAGACATGTAGACGTCCAAGACTCCAACGTGGTAGTAACAGCAGTGACGTCGACTTAGACTATTGCTTCTTGCAGATTAATGCGACCGGGTACTAGGCCCCTATTCCTTCGAACGAAGTTTATTTAAATAGCATATACCAGTCGTACAACAAATTATTCACTCGGGTTCCGGCGAACGAAATAATCATTAAGTCCTCCTCTTTCCGGGACACACATACAAATGAGACCCGCCAACAGTCAAACTCTTAGTGAACCTTTCACTGACAATGATAGGAGAGAGAGATATAGGATACATTTACTTGGATATGATTAGGGTTCCACCTTTCTTTCCTATCTTCACCTATCCAGTACTAGTTTCTTTAGTAATATTACACACAATAGAGAATTGATGAATTGAGATTGAAAGTCTGATTCAACGCGGGATAAGTGATAGTCGGATTTCTTGATAGACAATAGAGAATACCATAGGTGGATGACGCACTATGACCTACTCATACGAATAGCAAAAAGGACACGATTTAACCACGAGGAATAAAACGAAAATAGAATACAACTCTTTCAAGCTTGCACACACAACAACTAAAGCTCTCTTTCTACTTAAGGATTCTGAGGTCGAACTCGACAAATAAAATTTTAACCGAGAAAATATTATAAAAATCTAAACATATACCATCTATATATCTTACTTTTCTTTTCTCTTATCTTTTTATTAAGAATTACACTTACAGAAAATATACATCTACTATATGATGATTTGAATTTTAGGACTCTCATAATAAATTCATAGGCGAAATAGGAAGTATATAGACTAAATGCACATTATGCGTCACTCATTGTTAAGTATTCATCCTTATAATACGTTAGATAATGTTACAAAAATCAATTATATAGATTTTAGAACATTGAGAAAGAAGGGGATATCGAAATTCTTGAAATTAAATATCATCATCGATGAGGCACAATTTATAATGAGAGTCAGATTTGCTGGAAACCAACAAAAAAAAACAGAATGGTCTTATTCAAAACGCACTCGTTCTTTTCAGCCCAAATTATGGTATGCTTCAATAGAATTATCCCTGCGTGAGGAAAAGTTCGCTATACCCTGCCTCGCTCTTCACCAAATACTCAGAAGCTCGATACGAACCAGAGCCACCTCCGCAAATTCCGAATCGAATGGCCTGATCTCATGCTCCCGCCGGAAAATAGTAGTTAGAACCTCCTCCTCTGTTAGACACCGTACTTTGGAAGAGTTATCTCTACCTCACTTATACCGCTCACGACCAAATATAGATTCTCAGCCTTTCGAGACGTCCAATCTAACTCTTAATCCTTATTCGTCTATCGCAAAATATATCTCCATTTTTCTTGCGTTTAAACACAAACCAAGCACATGATGTATTGCATAAGCTACCTAAATCTATATTGGATCAATCGATCTACGTTTACTTATCTCTATTTTTACATCTCCCGCATTCGAGTATAGAAGTGAAGCTATAAGAGAGATATGCCCACCCCGATCATCGTCTAAATATTTCTGTAAAGCCTTAACTATCTCGTTGGCGATAATTCATGATATGGGTAATATTTCTGACATATATCTATTAGAATATATATACATTAATTGCAAAAAAGAACCTTTCGAGAAAATAGAAAACATAACTAACTATTGCGGATCTCCGATGCTACAACCCGCGCTTCCAATAACGTTTCATAGGACCGAGACTCTATTAGGAACACACTAAATAGCAAGTTTCTCACTTTTCATACACTCCCATATGACAGAAGTAGGATTTAACAGGTCTCTCAACATCAATGATTCGAGCACTCACAAAATGAAATAAGCTTCTAATAAACGGCACGAGGATCTTTACGTGCTTTCTCTATCAAGAGCGACTCCCATTAATCATCATCCAGACGTAGGTAGAGAAGGCCCACGGTTTCACTAAGGCGAGCCAACAATACTTTACTTCGTGATTGCTGCGAGACTGCAGTTCTATGACTCTACAGTGAATAAAAATAATCGTTACGTTGACGATTTCATTCATGTACGAAGCCTATCTTTTTCTAGTTATTTACTAGACGATTCTATCTTTTTTGTGCGTTTCTATCAGGTACAAGCTGCAAGAAGTCGAACGTAATGACAGATCTACGGCACATTCACTCTGGAGGCCATACAACACCGCTGTGGTAAAACCTGATTTCGAAAGTATAGTAGGTGACCCGACTGTATCTATATGGAAGATAATAATAAGAGTCACAAAGATGACAATTTTCAGGTAACGCAGAACAATCACGTGTCGGAGGTACTTCTCGATCGAGTGTATTGGAGAGACCTGAGAGGTTAGATTCCGAGTATATATCCACTAATCCGATCAAAATATGGGCTGCATTATCTTACGCGGATCGGTAGCTTCCCACACAAATTCATGGTATATAGTAGTTCGAACACTGTCGTGGCGCGCGCATGACGGGAAAGAGAGCGCTCAACTAGCGACAATCCGTTACAGGAGGTGTCGATGTCATGCGAACGGAAAGATGAAACTTCTAAAAGAATAAGGAGAAAGTGCTATAAAGTAGAGAATCCCTTCGATTCCAGACCGTTAACGTGATGATTTCACTTCTATTATGACTTGCAGGTCTCCTCTTCCCAACCTTTCTCGTAGCATGAGAAAGATAATATGAATGAAGGGGTAGATTCATACTCTTAGAATACAAAAGATAACTAAAACAACTGATGTCGATGTCATTGTAACTAGGAGATAAATTGGACTATGAGAAGAGGCGCTCTGTTGGAGGTCTCTCTTCTCTCTATCCTACAGCTATGAATACACTTCTTAGTGCTTGATGCTCTTTAGTATTTTTCATCTATACATTCGACTCATATTTAGGGCTTTAAGGAGACTTGAGAAACGGAGATATATATATCGCAAAAGATTCGCCTTCTGTACTATGCAGCAACGCTTACGCATTGCGTTGCTACGGATACTCTTAATCACTCTCTCAATCGGAGTGTGTAGATGTTAATATACAGGTAGCGAAAAGTAAAGAGTAACAGAGTACTAAGACATGGAGTAGTAATGTGTGTTCGCCGTATATCGCAGCCCCTTACTGGTTGGTAGTCCTCCTATGATAATCACAAATAAGGGCAATAACTTCCATCTTTTAAGAACAATAGTTTCTAGAGTGTTGGTTGATTCCTAGGTGTAGTCTGCTTTTCGCCCCTCGATGCCCACCTAATCGTACTTTTCAGAAATTAATCGAAAGTAAGTATTGACCTCCACATAAACGAGACCTAAGTGAGATTCCGATGCACTCTGATCATCGATACAATACTAAAAAATCTATAATTGAAGGCTATCTACCGGCAGCATCAATCAGAGGATACACGACTAGAAGCGTGAATTTTAGTAATTCAAATTTAGGCTCGATAGAGCTTATCTACACACTTCACCTAAGCGTAGGGTTTTACTACAATTTGTCATAGAGTTTTATTGTTCTATTCTAACTACGTCCTGTTTTTCTTCTCGTAAGTATACAAAAATAACGAAAGGAATTCAACATACGTCAACACATCAATCTAGTAAGTAGTTAGAGGAGGAAAATCTGCTTTTTTTCTCGGACGTTGTCGGAAGTATGCGTAAAGGACACGTCATCATATTGGGACTACACTATTCGAATGAAGGTCTTACTGAGAGGAAATTGCCATTTCCTTTTCGCACGCACTCCATATACGTAGGCAGTAATATATGCAAATTTTTTTCTTTTCTTTATCATTTTTACCCATTTTCTGATACCATTCATTTTAGCTTAATCCGCAATTAGCGGAGAAAACGATACCTCACGAGACAATCAACCTAGCGAACTATGTACTCTATGATCTACATTTCAAACCAAAGATGAGAATACAATAAAGAGAAAATCAACAGACGTGTAGATATGAGAAAATATTATAGGTGCGGTGTATGCGCCCCGTGTTTCTGGATCAAGGGCACAACCACACGACTAGAGAACACATAGTTATGAATCAGATTTCTCACTAGGATCTCGACTTCCATTCACTTCAGTAATTATTAAGTTTAGCAGACATAGCCAAATGAGCTATTACTATTTCATCTAAAGTGTGAATAACCGAAGTTTCCTATGGTTGTGTGATAACTGATCTGCAGACATTTTGATTTGAGGTCATATTTCGCAAATCTACCAGAAAAAGAATGGAATATAAGTAAGAGTCAGGGAGTCGAACATCCATCCGAAACACTAATACACCTACATGTACCAAAAAAACCAATTCCTATTTTGTATATAATGAGTGGGAGTGAGTGTGATGTGAGCAAACACCGGACCACAATCGTAAAAGAGCATACATGATTCGCAGACTACTTCCGCAAACGAGATGTAATTATTCCATATGCGCAATTTGCATATGGGTTAGCTGATGAAAGAATTGTTGTTGTATAATTTATATTTAGCTGTATAGGAGGAAAAAGAGAAAGCACGTGATCCTTATTATAAGACCATTCGGCGGTTATAGCATGACTACAATGAAGATGAGACTCGCTATTCATTCGGGTTTGGTCAAGAATAACATTCTGTAGGAGAGATGGCCGAGTGGTTTTCAAGGCGTAAGCATTGGAAGCTATGTAGTACTTTTTGTTTTAACATGTATTGGGCTGGCCGGTTCGCGCGAGCAAAAGTCACAGGTCTCTCTCACACGATGTCTTCGTCTCCTTCAACGAGGCACACCGTCTGTTTGACGACTACAATGTAAATCAAAATATCAGATATGTATAAATTGGATATCAGTATGACGCGTAACGAGTAAGACGCGCTTACTGTGAGAGTGTTCCAACGACTGAGTCATCCACAACACGATTCTCTAGGCGGCGCGCGAAGTGCGGCTTCGGGCAGGTAAAATTACAGATACGATTTTTCTATTTCTGATGATTGAAGAAGAAAGAAAAAAAGAAAAAGAATCATGTTGACACAGCCGATGCGGACTTATATCCGTCTATGTTTCTATGTGAGTGAGCTTGAAGTGGCTCACATCTTTCCCTCTCCATGATATGTATAAACATGTGCGAAGAGTGCGTATCAATCGCAACCAATGTGGACTGGTTGAATTCCGCGTTATCTATATCAGGTCACACACACATGATACTAATCGAGATCCTGCACTCAGGTCGTAACAAGAAGCACTACTACTACTTCTTGGATTTCCATCCATTCAAACTTCCATTGAATGTAACTGGTAAGACTATACTTTCACTTAACTTTGTTCGAAATCGGATAAGTTTTCCAATTCAAGAAGAATCATGAAAGGCGGACCACTTCGTATAGTGCACGTCAGGGATGTTTATAGGCTGGAAGCATGCGAGTGATGAGAAACCGGAATGTATAGAGACAGTCATGCGTGTATTATATACGAGCGGCGCGGCTCGCGACAATGGAGGTATTGACGTTGCTACTAGATGTCGCGATCGTACAATAAGCAGTGCTAAGTGACTTGAGGATCACGGAACGCGCTGTGAAAAATTTCACGGTAGAAGCTCTATTATAATCGCGTGTAGACTAATGAGTTAGAAAGATTGGATCTCTCGAGCGTTCGTTACTTGCGCTCTCTGGGAGAGTACCTATCTATTGAGCTCGCTTCTCGCGCGTATAGACTTGACAACGGCCATGATTTGTGTGTTGTTTCTGATCAGCCACCGTACTAACGATACGAACGAGTGCAAAAATTCTTTTACGTAAGCCACTGACTGGCTGAGTCTAGCGCCTTTACCAAGTCCATTTGGAAAGAACTTGATCCAATTCTCTTTTTTCTGTCTTCAGCTCTGACATTGAGTTCAAACTTCGCCACCCCTGTTCTCCGGCAGTGTTCATTCATGGTAAAGTAAGTAAAAAGAAAAAGGCTTATAGTTGAACCTTAGACACGATAGTTTTTCTTTTTCCAAAAGAAAAGGTCTTTCCGGTGTACGGCTAAAACACCGCTTAGGATGAAATAGCAAATGCAGCTTTTCTGTGCGTGGCTATCTTCTCTATTGATTAAACTTGTTCTATATGAATGCAAGATGCTAAGCAAGCCTATTCTTGTATCCCAATGTTGGACAAGCCGAGAAAGTGTAAGAAGCCGGGAAAGAAGGTTCTTGTTACAGAGGAGGACAGTCGAACCTGAAAGGACAGACATTGATTTGAACACCACTACTACTACCGACAGTCGAGAGACCAAAGAGATATTGGTTAATCACAGACCAGACAACACACATTGGCCGCAGAAAGCCACCAACCATCGAAGCGTTAACGCGTTAAGCCTGAGGGGAAGTAGCACTAAATTGCGTTCCATTCACCTCTAAGTATAAGGATGCTTAAATGAGACGTAGCACCCTAACTTCCCCTCTTCAGGGAAGTCACAGTCCTCCATGAGAACCTCTTCTTTAGAAAGGACGCTGTCATTCCTCCTAACACCCTCTGAATGTGCAGCCTATTCTTCTTATTGCTAACAGACTATTAGGGATTCAAGTCTAGTAATAGACAGGGAAGCGAAAGATGGTTCTACTCTACCAAGGACAGGTAATGGCAATGAAACTCGCGCTTGCTATTGCTTATGCAACTTCTTCTTCTTTCTGAAAGTGAACTTAAGGCGAACAGATCGTTCTCTTCCTATGAGGAAGAAGAAGTGCGATATGCCGAATCGTCTGTTAGAGGAATCGAATCATATATGAACATATATTTTATCTTTCTCGATAGCCAGCATGGCGTAGATTTATTAGCCTTTACTCTACTATGGACTGTCATTTTCTTAAAGACAGAAGCAATCGTTTATGACTCTGCTAAGCTCATTAAGATGCGGGCATTACCAGGTCTTGTCTCTTCCTGTGTATTTGCCCCTATCTCATCTCTCACTCTCGTCGCTAGCTCTCTTTCTTTGATCTGATCATGCTAACTTATTAGTATATGTAGCCTAATTCGGAGCCTGCGTAGCTATAAGTCATTACTGTTTCCGGTGTCTCTTGCGAGCTACGCCATTGGCGAACATCCGGAGAGTGATGACCGTGATTCGCTTCACAGCCTTCGCTGCCGTCGATGACGTGAAGACATTGATAGAAATCTTTCTTATACCCGGAATAAGAAACGACGCTAGGGCCCCAATACTTAGTAATCTATTACCTCAACTGATTTTCTTATCTCGAGAGATCTGCGTTCGCGGTATATTATGGAGCGAAGAGCGCCCACTATCGCTGATCTCTCAAGATTCTAACGTAGCGGATTTTGTATATTGGCAAGGTGTGTGCCTAAAGAGCTTCTCTAATCTATGTAAGTCACTTACAATGCCACTCCCACACTATGAGTCTGCCCACGTACGCGCTTGGAGCCGAAAGAGAGGTTCGGATGAGTCGGCGAGGAGGAACCGATCGATATGCTGATACATTTGGTGACTTTAGGCGGTCATGAGCGCGTTTTCGCGCGCATACTATTCATTATTCTTTCTTCTACTAAAAGAAAAAGTAGTAAATTCAATTTGCAATCGAGTTCTGATCAGCTAATTGCTACGTGAAAAGTCGAATGAGAAATGTGATGTGGCAAGCCTATCAAAAGTGGGATTGGTTGGGGCTTATTGGTGGATAAAGAATCTTTGATTCCTTTCTATCCGTGCCCTTTCTGGGCGGTACAAAAGAAAATTCGAAAAAGAAAAACATTTTTCACTAGCTGAGTATTTTTAGATTAACCGCATAAGTAAAGTTCTAGAATCGAAAGCCTGCTCCCATACCAGACTCTAACCATGCTGTAACAGGTCAGAGCTAGACATAAGCTAGTCAGAGGGGTCTAGCACCTCCTCTTCCCAATAACCATCCGGGAAACTCTTGGAGAGACCCAGCTACTATGGCAGTCCGCTCCTATTTTCCTCTATCCGTCCTGAAGTGAAACGAACAAAGATAAGTAAAAAGTCCTCACTTAGATGCTGTAAGAGCCAGCTCATTTCATTTCGGACCCCAGTGGCATGGATATCCTAAGAAGCGAGCATGTGGCACTATTGAGACCCCGGGGCCCCTATAACCTATAGAACAACTTCTTGAAGATTCCGAAATGAAATCTCAAATCCAATCGCCGGTAATAACGAGCGAGACGAGTTGGATTCACTGCGACCCATACTAGAAAAATCGTGAGCAAAAAAGAAAAAAAGAAATGTCTTTTTTCTTAAGCACACCGCTTGCGTATTCTGGCCTAAGCAGCCCGGTGTGCTTCGAGAGCAAAACAAGAACTAAAAGCATTCTAGTTGGAAGAGATAGGGGGTTCCCACTAGGGAAACACTTTTCTTCAGCACGGGTAGCCTATATAAGATAAGGAGCGAAGCGCTGTTCAACGTCACATGCTACTATGTTGGCTTTATCTATATACGATTTTCATTGATCGTATGCTAATTCTAATTCAATTGTGACAACAGCCGATAAGCAAGCAGCTTGTATCGTAGATAAGAAGACTGGAAAGGCTTCCAATCAAGCCAAGCCAAGGAGATAGACGCATAAGCTGGAAAAGGGGCTAGGCTATCTGCAGTCTTCTCAACTAGATTTCTAAATGAAGAAGAGGGTGTGGGGTCGTTAGAATGTCGCAGTAAACAGGGGGTTTGGTAAGCGCTTACTAGCGAAAAAGATGGAGAGACAGAAATAGCTGAGACCGTACTTGCTATAGGAAAATCCCGGGTTTCCTTGTGCCATTGATCCTGGATTCGGAATCAGGATGAGAATCACCCCTAAAAAAAAAAAAAAAAAAAAAAAAGAAACAGTTGAAAAAGGCGGTCATGCAGCCTTTCGAGGATGAATTCGTCTTCCAGCGATATCCATGGCTAACTACATAAATCGGCAGCTTAGCCCCGGAGCCGGCGAAAAACTCAAAGAAATTCGACTTAGACTTCAAAGAAATCATCCATCTTGGAAACGGATTCCGCTTCCTGCGTTCGAATTCATCTTTTCCCCGTTACCCGTTAGTACGGAAATATCTACAAGACTTGTTTGCAAGGTGCGACTTACAGGAGCATCAATGAAAAAAGGTCTCCTACGACCATGAAAGGTACAGAAAATCGTGAGTTGGGCTCCGCGCTTTTTAACTGTGGGTCGGACCCAGGCTTACCGGACCAGAAAGACCAATCGCTAAGAGCGAAGACCGATTAGCACCCGGAAAGAAAGCCCAAAGCTCAGTACAAGAGCAGATTCTTCCTTTCAAGTCGTCCGTGGAATGCCCTATTTGCAAAGGGAATCAGTGATCACAGGAGCAAACGTTGGAACGTGAACGTAGGGACAAGACAGAAAGAAAAAGCCGAAGACCAATAGTTTTGCGTAGTGATCGGTGGGCGGAGAAGAGAAGTCTAAAGTATCACGCTATGACTTCCCGAAGGAAGACAAAGAACTGGCATTCCTCCCTTCAACTGCCAATGGTGTGAATGAAGAAGTCAAGACTTGAACTTGAATTGGGATGGGGGTGGTGGAGCTGTAACAACCGTTATAGATCTCCTAATCTTTTGTAGTTCAGGCGCCGGGGATTAGTTCTGAAAAGGTATCAATGGTCCAATGCTTTAGCTGACGTCTCTTCAATAACCGCACCTATGGTTTGATTCCTGCTCGTAGGCAACAAATCAGACCAATCCTCTTGATCGGTAGAATGAGCATTGACAGTCGAAATGAATTCAAGACAAGCGCTTTTGCTATCCTTTCCAACCCCCCATTATACTTTGCTTGGGCGGCACCTCTTATTCCAAAAGAAATCGATCTCTTTTTTGGCTAGGGCGATACACATAAGACCAGATTCTTCCACCACCAAAAGAAGATTATCCTTACCTTAGGTTTTTGTCCTGGGAAAAAACAAAACTTTACGAGCGGCTTCTTAAAGCGGAAATTCTTTTCGTTGCAAGCCGGTCTGTCCAGTCCTGGTATCATTAAATCAAAGTGGGAAAGTATGGCTAGTAGCGGTCTAATCGTATCATGGCATGGCCATCTCTTTCCTTGAAGAATTCCAATCTCCATGCATGAAGTTCAAAATAGTAGCGAAAAGGATGAATCTCCCGTATAGTGGTCTATTACGTTAATCCGTTAGTCCAACTCCCTCTTTTTTTCTTAGCCCGCCTTCCATCCAAGTCAAAGCCCCAAGTCTTCCCGCGGTCGAAGTAAAGGGCAATGCCTTTCATCGAGTAAATTGTATAAGCCAGCCCTTAACCTTAAGTAAGCCGAGGTCTTGTCGTATAGCCGTCTTCAGTTGATGTGCTCACTTTACGTCATTCTTGAAGCTTTCTTGGTTGGGTGAATGTGGAGGTCTAGCAAAATTTCCGTATAGTGAAGGTGCAATGGCTTTTTCTTGAAGAAAAAAACTAGTGCCTTTGATTCTTCTTCTTTCTTCATAACTCTCTTGGAATGCCCTATCCCCGCTCCAACCAAGAAAGTAAAGAAGCAGACTCTCCCCTATGTAATAATGTAAGATATTTTGACAGGAGTGTACTACTTAAGCGGAAGCAGCTCGATATTTCACTTGAAAGGATTCTCTTCTATAT
>NW_021525564.1:0-2672 GCF_001605985.2 Dendrobium catenatum | reverse complement strand
TAGACCAAGAAGAATTTCCTCTAATGTGTTCAGATTCTAAAGCCTTAGCAATAAAAAGTTACTAAACTTCAGCCTTAAAAAAATTAATGGTACTACTAGAGCTCATTTTAGTGTTGTTATACATGCAGTTTTTTCTCTCCATCCATAAAACCAAAAGGAAATCATAGGAGTAATAGTAAGGATATGACCTTTAGAATGATTTTAAAACCTGCCAACCAAAAAGTATGTGAAGCTGTCAGTATTGCACAATGTTTTGATCCCAAATCCTTTCACTAATTTAGGCCACACATTAATGGCAATGTAACCATTCCAAAAATAAACATGATTAAGAGTTTTAATATGCCAACAACATTGGCATTTTGAAATCAAACAAAAGCCTTTATTTTGCAAATTACAATTCATAGAAATAAAACCTTTTAAAAATTCTCCAAGACAAAATGGAAATAGAAGTTGAAGTTGGAGAGTTCCACATTTTCACAAATCTGATTGAATCATCCTTCTTATTTCTAATATGATTCCAAAAATTTTTAAAATTAAAAAGCGACATTGTCAAAAAAAAATAATTATCATAAGTAATGGTATATCATTAGAAGTGACATTAATATGGATCTCAATAATATCATCAATAAATTTATTATGGGTGTGATCTAATAAGAGGTTAACACACCTTTCACCCTCCCTAATAAAAGAAGAAACCTTCAAATTAGAAAGAGAGTGGGTGTTAAAGAAAGAGTCAAAAGACCCAAAGAAAATCCAATCGTCCTGCCCAAAATGAGATGAACCATTCCTAATTCCCCTTTGATCTGTTCTTATGTACGAACATATGATCTTATTGTATGATCATACACGCTCATAATATAAAATTTAACTTTTCTAGACAGATTTTTATGTCTTTCATATAAAAAGGTCCTTACAAACTGACATGAAAAAAAGTTATTCTTCGTGATTTTTCAATGGCAAGTGAAAGCGTGATTATGGGATAGTGTTTAAGAGATATTTCTTGTAAGTGGAGTGTGAAGGGTTTACAAGATTACTCAAAGGTAAGGATCTCTTTGTGTATTTGGTTACTACTCTTCTTTTCTTCTTTCTACTTGCTTGAGATGAGCTTTGAAGAAGATCTAGTACTCTGTAGACACTTGGAGGGTGTGAAAGAATGATAGTACTCTGCCGACACTTAAAGAGTTTGAATAGATGGCTATTCTCTGTCGACACTTGGAGGGTGTGAATGGATGATGGTTCTCTACCGATTCTTGGAGGGTGTGAAAGGAAGATAGTTTGCTGTCACACTGAGGATTGGTGGAAGTGAGAAATTTTAAAGGCTTCTCTGCCTTGCTGTGAGAGAAAAATGTGAGTCACTTTAGTAATAGTGCAATAGTTAAAGAGGGAATATTCTTTTTTTTTTTTGAAGAGAATGCATCAAATAGCATTAAAGAAAAAAATAAATAAAGAATTACAAACCTAAGGACTCATAACAGTCGATTCCTACTTTAGCAAGGACTTAAATAAAGGAGGAACCTTATTGACACAAATATCATCCCAAATAAAAGAGCTTAAAATGCCATAGTTAGCACATAAATCCGCTAACTTATTGCAATTTCTATCAACATAATTAAAATGACATTATTAAACTCATTAAATAAGTGAACTTCTTCATACCTTGTGTTTCTACTTTATTTTATATTCTTCAAGAACATCATGACATTGATATTGTCTTCTTCAATAATGATTCCCTTGTACTTAAACATCAAGTCTTTCAACATCTCCTTAGTAGATTGAATGGCTAATAACTCCAAAGTAGATATGTCATGAGAATTTTCCAATTCCTTGAGCAGAAATTATGGCATAACGTATTGCATTAGAAGCAATAATCAACGAGGTATCTTCCATCCTATTATGAATCAATTTATTTCTTAACATCCATGTTAAGTATACCACCAAACAGTACAGATTAATCAAAAAGGTACATTAAGTTGAGAGGAACTTACAGCCTTCTGACAATGAATCAAAATCTTGGAATACAAAGCCCCATTTCTTAATCTGATTAAGCATGTCTTTCAGCTTTTCACATTTAGCTGAAATATGGTCTCTGTCTTTAATAACATTACAACTTCTTGGGCATATATTGACCCTTTGCAATCTTCTATGTCCATGGAATTCATAGGTAGGCAGGCCATTATTAAAAATCCTCCACCAAAATGTCTCCACCTTTGGGTTGAGCTTTCCTTTCTTGATCCAGCTCCAGAATAGTTTCGACTATGAGTGCTTCACTGTATTTTCAAATACCATTGAGGATAATGACCCCCATTGTTATGAAACATCAGTTCCATTCTATCTTCTTCCAATCCACTAGGAATATTTGTTTGAAAGATTAAACTTAAAAGATCTTCCCCCATAATTCTTCTCATAGCCTCCACATTCCAACTCCCATTATAGAAGAAGTTAGAAACAGAAAATCTGCTGCAGTCTTGAGGAGAAACAAAAGTTGTCCAATTGTTAATTCTTTTATCCAAGATCCATATGTCATTGAATACGTCAATGTCATTCCCATTAGCAACCCTCCAACTAATTAAAGGCCTTAAAGATTTACCTCCTTCCATGATTATCTTCCATAGTGGAGAGCCCGATCTTTTAGAGACAACATTTTCTAACAGATTTCCATACTTCGAATATAA
>NW_021525563.1:0-1485 GCF_001605985.2 Dendrobium catenatum | reverse complement strand
CCCTGACCCCACTCCTTCGCTCTCTGATCGAAAATCCTAAGAGTTCGTCTCTCTTGTTCGCACGTCCTAGGAAGACCGGCCGAAAACTCCTGGAATACCACTCGTCTGCCTCCCTTCTTCTCTCGACCCCGAAGCATTCGACCTCTACCGCCAATCCTACATTTTCCCTAGCCGCCAATTTTGTTGTAGGTATTTCTTCTTCCATCTTTCTCTTATTCCCTTCTATTAGTTTCCTTCTTCTTTGTTTTGTGAACAAAGAAACGAGGGATTTATCTCCCTCGTTGTTAAAATTTAATGCATCTTTGAAAATTACCTCAAACTATCTTTCTCTTGCATGTTGATAGAGAGGATAATGAGATTTGCTAAAGAAATGGTGATGACATTTTCATTCTTAGATTGAGAATCAAGGGGTGTTTATTTTCTCTTTTCTTTAAAAAAAAATTGCTTATTTTGTTGAGATGTGTATAGTTAGAAGTTTTCATTTCATGAACATTAGGAAGAATCTGCCTTTCTCAAAACTGAAGGAAGATTGTGAAGTTCTTCCAACAAATAGCATAGTGATCTACCCTATCTTTTCTTCAATTAAAGTGTAGGTTGCTGGAATTCCAGTTAGCATTGTTTCAATCTGATTTGGAATATCCCACATTGGGAGGAGTGTGTTGAGAATCAACAGTTAAAAAATAAGGATTGCAAGAAACCTTCTACATCAGGTTCTCTGTTTTCCAATCCATTTTCTTCATTTATTTAGGGTTTGTTGTAAAAGTGATTCTCGAGTGTTCAAACCTTATATCGAATTCAAATTTTGGTATAAAAAACTTAGGCATAGGTTGCTGCATTGAAAAAACTAACCCCACCAAAATCAAGAGATAGCTATGGAAGAATTACATTATGAAATTCAGCAATTACAAAATAGATTAGTGGCATATAAAGGTTGTGAATGAGAATCTCATTCATTTTACTCTAATGAAGATTGTTTCGATCAAGTACTTTAAAATCATTTATAGATGACAAATCTTATCTTAGAAGAGAATCAATATGATGTTATCAAGATTTTGGGGTTAAGGTAGACATTCTAAATGTTAAGGGTGGATTAAATATTGATGACTTTGTAGATCAGTTGCATATGGTGGAGTGTTTGTTTAAATTTGAAGATATATCTATTTTTCTTAACAAAATAGCAAGATCTGCTGGCGATCCAATATCCCGCTTTTCTCTTTCAATGTATCCCTCCTCATTTTTCTTCACATCCGTGCACTTTTCATATCAAAGCATCCCTACACGAAATGCCACTTTCATTGTTGTACTAAATTTCTTATGCTCGTGATGCTATCAATTCTCTACTCGTCGGATACAACAAACATCGCAAGAAAGATCTGCCCCTCTCCTCTGATTCTCACAGCCTCAGGTGATGGGGACATCGTCAGAGATTGCGACACATGTACCATCAAGAGATGTCGGAGATCGACGGCCACGATCATGACCTTT
>NW_021525562.1:0-2991 GCF_001605985.2 Dendrobium catenatum | reverse complement strand
AAATGACAAAGAAAAATAAAAGACTAAAATGCCCCTTAGGTTACAATAGTGACCAAATACCCATAAGGGCAAAAACGGAAAAACTGAAAAATAAAATAAACTATTACATAAAAAAAAGACTCAAAATAAAACTCCTGATCATGGCCATCGATCTCCGGCGTCTCCGATGGTACACGTGTCGAAATCGATGACGATGTCCTCATCATTCTCCCCAGGTGGGAGAAAACTCGACCCCGTCGAGTAATCATCTGTAGAGCTCTTGTACCACTATAGTAAGCCGGGGTCCACTCATCTGTAGCTCCTCCGGATCAAACCACATGTCCTCCGTCTTCGATTTCCCTTTCCAATGAACTATGTACCTTTGGCACCCACCTTCATTGCTTCAATCTTTCTGTATTGGGTAAATATGGCAAATTGGGGAGTGGGGGTAGGCTGAGGTTCTCACTGGGAAGGTTCACACAAGGCTCATTATATAGTGGATTGGTAGGGCTAAACTCTGGTCCCTCGAAGGCTACAAGATCTTCAATATTAAACATAGGATTAATGTTGAAACCTTTAGAAAGGTCTAGTACATAGGCATTACTGTTTATCTTTAAAATTATTTTAAAAGGTCCTGCGCTTCGAGCATGTAACTTAACGGTTCCTTGAGGAAACCGTTCTGGACGAATCCACGCCATCACAAAATCGCCAACTTTGAATTCTTTAAATATTTTATCATGACAAGCATTAAGCTTATAATTAACATTTCTTAACTCAATTTTCTTATTAATCTCATTGTGCAATTCCTGAAGGAGAGATGCAAATGCTGATGCAACAAACCCGATGTGAATGATGAATGACAAGACTTGGGGCTACACCAAAGCTTTAAACAGAGACAAACTCAACGGGAAACGAACATGCAAACACACAGACTCACAAGCACACATAGATAAGCATAACGATGGGTTAAACATAAAATGTGTGGACTTAAATTTTCCAAATTTAAGGGAATTGGTTTAGGGGGAGCAATAAAGACATCCTTAGCTACTAAGGCACTTCCATGTAAAGTTTTAGCTATGGTCGAGGTTAGTCTCCTAGGGGTAGCGGTGTAATCTATCAAATTCATCCAACTAGGAGAGGGGGGGTCCTTAATAGGGGAGGACAAGACTAAAGAGGACATGTTGGAGGAGTCATGGATATGATAAGAAGATGGGTCCTGACTCACTACTATAAGGGGATAGTCCAAAGAGTCACCAGCGGGTATGAGACTCAAGAAATGGGGTAAGGTATTCCTATCAGAAGTGGGCACAACAGTTAGAGTGGTGACATTAAAGCATGGGCTAAGATTCTCTCTAATGTTGTTGTCGGTACGAGGAATGGAGAGATAAGTCCAATCAAGAAAGACACACTTGTTAAAATGTAACTCTAAATGAGTCACTCCTAAACTAGACTCGAATAAAACAAAAGGAGATTCATTACTCAAATTCGGCTTAAATACTTTCAGACCCAAATCAGTATCTTCCGAACTCATAGTATTGTGCTCAATAGAATCAGGATAAATGGGTTTAGGGTCAATGAAATCGGGAATTAAATCAGGTAGTAAGTGTCGTTGAACAACTTCCGACTTGAGACTATTACCATCAAGATTCTCCAAAGTCAACTCAGTAGGTAATACGACTAAATCAGGATCTTTCGAATTTAAATACAATGTGTCCAAGGCCAGATTGGCTTCTTTCCAGATCATATTCCTATCGTCCAGGCATACTTTGTCCAAAGACTTATCCTCGAGGAGACTAGGATCGGCGTGGGTTAAGGTGTCGACGTTTACAGGTTCTAACTTTCCTAGCTCAGGGTTTAAGTCATTCTGAGGGTCTGACTCAATCACTTCTGTTTCATCCTCAAAGAATTCTTCGTCATTAGTGACATCACTAGCATCCACGAAATGGATGCACTCAGTCTCAGGTTCAGGGAACCTCTTCTTCTTAATGTTTTCCTTTATTATAATCATACTTGCAGGGTCAAGGACTGGGGAGGCTAAAGGTTGACTGGGATGGCTAGAAGTAGGTCCAAGTGGGGAGTCATAAGAGATTGGTCTAACAGAAGACCCAATAGAGGGTCGGCCATCAAGGTTAGGTGAAGACCTATAGGGTGGGGCAGCAACCCTTATGTGACTAATGGGTGGGTGGTCTTGACCACAGTAAGGTCCACGGGTTGTCCCAGCGAAAGAGGTAGGGTGATGCTCTAGATGACGGTCACTAGTAGAGGGTCGATATTTTAAATTAAGATCTCGCCTCATGTCTTTCCAAGTAGAGTACTCACTGCGAGACTCTTTATGATATTCCATTCTTGCCCAAAATTGAAGAGCTCGACCTTTTAGGTGAGACTTAGCGATGCTAACCTGGTGGGACTCAGGGATATGACATGATTCAAAATAGTCCTCTATTTGTCTAACCCATTCCCTAAAGTAATAAACGTCCAAAGAACCATCAAAGGTAGGCAGACGATAAGGTGACTCTAAGTGAGGTCGTGGAGGCCTAGGCTCAGGTCCCGTGTGATAAGCTGAGTGCGGCATATAATTGGAGTGGGGATAGTCAATGGGTTTCTCCGTCATAATTCTAGTCATATTGTCCACTAGGTTAACGATGTCATCTAAACTCTTTTGGAGCCTTATCGGGTCTATTGGGAAGCATCAAGTGACACTCAAAGATGATTGGGTGGAGGGACGTCATTTGGACACTAAGTTAGGCTCACTACAAGGTGCAGAAAATGTTCGGACAGCAAGCTACAGTAGTGGGTTAAGTAACCTAGGCACCTAGGGAGGTTGTTAGGTTGAGGACAGCAACTACACACTTGTTTAGAGGCACCTTAAGGCTAGTAAAAGGTGCAGGAATTTTCTAGACAGCAAGGTTCAGTCATTGCCTAAGTTGTCTAGGTGTTTGGAAGGTTCCGAGGGAGTGGACAGCACCCAAACAAAAACTAAAAGTTCACTAAACGAAGGCTAAAAGCTGCTGG
>NW_021525561.1:0-661 GCF_001605985.2 Dendrobium catenatum | reverse complement strand
TGTTCCCTGATGCTACCACACTAGCAGAGGCACAAAGACAGATGTATCGTCAGATGAAGGCAAATGATAAAGAAATTGCTCAGTTAAATGCCAAAATGACTAAGATGATGACGCAAATGACTATGATGATGCAGAGAAATATCACTGCTAATCCTTCACCTGTTTAGCAAACTAATCATCAGGTGATAAGTAGTGGTCTCGCTAATCCGCCAGCTCATCCTACACCCCAAGTGTCAGGAGTACGAGGTTCACATGGAGGAATTGAGAATGATCGTTTGGTTCGCCAACCTACTCCTCAAAATGTATCAAGCACATCCGAGCCTGTGATAGTGGCGTAGTTGGAGATAATCATCAATGAGAAGATTAAAGCTGTCATAGCTTTGGATCAGACAGAAAAACTAGTGAGCAAAGGCCGTCTGTATCCTGCTGAATTTGACCAGGTGCCATACCCAAAGGGGTATTCTGTCCCGAAGTTTAACACATTAAATGGTAATAGTAACCCCAAACAACATTTGGCTCAGTTTAAAGCCACATGTGGTAATACAGGAGGTGTTGACGCTCTGCTCTTCAGACAATTTGTCAGTAGTTTAACCTCGATTGCGTTCGAATGATATGCTGAATTACTGAATGACTCTGTGAGAACATTTGCAGAGTTAGAAGC
>NW_021525560.1:0-1119 GCF_001605985.2 Dendrobium catenatum | reverse complement strand
TAAGTACCCGGGTGCACTCGGGGAAATTTGTAAAATCTTCGTGCAGTTACCCTTGTAACCCATGCACAACTTTCTTGGTGTGGTGGGGTAGAGTTCTATGGCCGCATTGTCACCTGACACCGTTCATGCACGTCTTTTTTGGCGTGGTGGGCAGGTTTAGACTACTAAAAATTCCCATAAATATGGGAGATGCAGAAAGGTTGCCAGAATTTGGATTGATTTACAGGGAACTTGACTTAAACAAAAATTGCAAGAAATCGGGCTTGAATACATGCTTAAAATGAATTTACAACGTACACAATAATGATAATTGAAGACAATCTAGCAAGCAGAGGAACTTGTGATTTAACGACAGTTCACCTATAGATGTTAAATAAAAGGCCTTCTAACGAAGTTGTGATAGCTTGCCTGTAAAGGCAAATGACAATGGGCCTGGAGCAAAGATGGTAGCTCGCTTGAGAGCAAAAATGGGAGATTTACTATAGAAGGGTATGCCTACAAGTAAAAAATGCTGGATAATTGTATTAAGGATAGCCTTGCAATACTCAATATCATTTGACTTGCAAACGAGCACACTAATCTACCTGTAAGCAATGATCGCAGATATGTTGTAAATGTAATGATTTCCCTACAAGCATGAGTAAGGGAATTGCACTGAACATGACCCACGTCTACAAACAAAGGCAACAAATTTGTAATGAACACAAACACCTACGGGCAACTGTTGGAGACTTGTTATGCGCGCAACACTTTGCTTATGAGTTAAGGTGGTAGGCTTATGATAGAGAACATGAAATTGTAATGCATACAATGGTTCCACTTGCAAACAACATTGGAAGATTTGCACTTAATGCAGCCCGCCCATAGATAACAACAGAAGACTTGATGTACACATAATAGCCTCATCCACATATAATGTTGGAGGATTTACATTAGATGCAGTTCACTTGCATGCAATAGCTGGCGACTTCTGATTGTCTACTTTTTGGTCACAAGTACTAACAAAGCTTGCATTGCACAACAATCTGCCTACAACATGCAACAAACCTGTAGCACGAAAACTACAATTCATCTATAAGCAGCCAAGTTATCATTCAAATGAATTGGCTTGCTTACAAG
>NW_021525559.1:0-429 GCF_001605985.2 Dendrobium catenatum | reverse complement strand
CATCTGAATTCTTCATCTTGTTCATTTCGACGCCAAATCCTCATAATCTTCTCCAAACCGAGGAAGCAATCCGTGATAGTACTTGTTGGCTTAGAATAGCCATGGCATACATGATTGGTTGATTCACTCCGTTGGGTTGATAAAATGCCAAGATTAAAACAATCTTTGTTGAATGCAGTTGACCACTTCTCCTTGATTTTGTAGAGATCATTCAACCAATGATTATTTTGCAGATTTCCTTCTGATAACATTTCAGCCCATTTAATCTCAAATTCCTCTGGTGAGTCACAATGTTTGAAACAGTAAAAAAATAAGCATTTAACTCTGTTGTTGCTGTTAAAACACCATACCTTAGAAGGTGTCTTCTTGTACAAATGCCATTGGCACAATCTATGTCGTGTATTAGGCAATGCAATCTCTATTGCCCGA
>NW_021525558.1:0-279 GCF_001605985.2 Dendrobium catenatum | reverse complement strand
ATCAACATATATTTGGATAATGAGTAGTTCTTCTCCTACCTTTTTATGAATAGAGTGGTGTTTATGCTCCCCTTAATAATAAAGGTTCTCTCTAGTAGAAATGGTCTTAGTATTTCATACCATGCTCTGGGTGTTTGCTTCAGTACATATAATATCTTTTTTAATTTGAACATATAATTAGGAAATTGTGAATTTTCAAAGCCTGGGAGTTATTCAACATACAAATCCTCTTTTATAACCCCATTGAAAAAGACACTTTTGACATCCATTTGGTACAAT
>NW_021525557.1:0-261 GCF_001605985.2 Dendrobium catenatum | reverse complement strand
TGGCAGGCATCACAAAGGTGGTCTTTAGAGAATTTAATATTGGGGACACCTCTAACTAGGTCTTTTTGGGTCACACTCCTAAGGGTTTTCATACTGACATTACATAATCTCATGTGCCACAACTATTAATCATCAGCAGTTATTATTAAGCAAAATGAAGTAGCACATTCAATATTATTTATGTCAAGCATGTAAATATTATTGATCTGCTTTCCCTATAAAATAGTGTTATTATTTAAGCTTATAATGTAAGTATTTGCC
>NW_021525556.1:0-368 GCF_001605985.2 Dendrobium catenatum | reverse complement strand
TCCGTCGGATTGTACATTGTTTCCGGCGGATTAAGTCAGCCGGTAATAACAGGTTTTCCTGTAGTGAAAAAAAAATTAAAGAATGCCAATTAACCCATTCTCCTACATTGGAAATGGAATTGAACCAGCTCAATTGAGCTATAAAATATCTTCTCTCACATGTATACGTGCCTAAAACAACAACAACGTCATCAAGCCTCAGCTATTTCATTGTGTCTGATTAAGAATCAAATTATCATTTAAATCTAATAAAGAAAAGTCATTTCTAATATCTTCTAATGAAGCCTTACTTTTATGCATGCCTGATACTTATAAAATATAATATAGTTAATTTTTCATAATCACCTACATTAGCTAACACTTTTTTG
>NW_021525555.1:0-291 GCF_001605985.2 Dendrobium catenatum | reverse complement strand
GGACAAAGCTCTCAAGCTTTTCCAATAAAACCCTCAGGTTTTCTTACTCCAAAAATCACATTTTCAACCATCCTCTAAACATACAAATCAGCCCCTATTTATAGGCACAAAGAGGGCAGCCAAACAGCCCAAATATCTCCCATTAAACCCATTAAATTCAAGGAATATAAAAGGCCAAAAGACTGCAAACAGCAGCAGGAAAATTGCACAAAAAACATGAAAAATCCCAAGCCCCCCAAACAGCCACCAAACAACAGTAAATAAACCTATTAGATTTAGGGAAATGAAAGG
>NW_021525554.1:0-1307 GCF_001605985.2 Dendrobium catenatum | reverse complement strand
ACCAAAACTTTGATGCATAAGCTAAATTTTATTAAATAATACCAATAACATATATTTCAAAGACATTACGTGACTATCAAATCTATATGAGAAAGGAAATTCATGCATATGAGAAGGAGAAAGGATCAAAAATAGAAGATGAAAGAAGAAGGAGAAATGGAAGAAGGGGTAGAAAAAGAATAAGAAGTGTAGGGAAGGGAAGAAGTAGAGAGGAAGAGCAAAGAAGGAAATATATATGCTATTATGGAGAAGCTAAGTCGGTAGCTAAGGTAGGGGTTGCAAATAGGTCTGGAGCTTGCAACCACAGAGGAATGAAAGAGTGGGAGTCCTCATCTAGGTTTTGCAAGCACAAGGATGCCATGGGAGAGGGAGGGGAGGCATCCCCTTGACTTGCAAAAGAGGGGAGACAGAGGAATGGGGATTTGGTGGGTTGGGGCTTTGAGAACCAATAGAGGGAGAGAGGCGCATACCTCAGGCCCTCACCCTTGCATCCTAATAGGGAGAGCTAGAAAGCCGGGGGGTGGGGGTAGGGGGGAGGGCGTGTTTGGCCCTATTCTCCTACGAACAAGAGAGGTGGACCGAGAGTGCTGAGACTCGCCAATGCTTGCATATGAGAAGATAGCTTTTTTTGTGCCCCTCCAGTCCTTGAGCTCTAATACTTTGGGTAAAGACTCCGTCAATGACTACTATTATGGCTCTTAAAGCTCTGCTCTATAATAAAACTTTAAATGGGACTGTGCTACTTTCCTCCTCTCTAAAATGGCTATACTCCATGCTAAAATGAGATTATCACACGATTGAGCCAGTGGCAACGATAGATTTCATATTTAGCCAAAATTGAAGACGTCGAATCCTATTCCTAATAGGATATCAAATTTGAATTGATTTAAAATTTTGATTAAACTATAATTGATATTATGCTGAATAGAATGGATTGAAATTAGATTCAAAATCACATTACATTTGACTTGATTCAGATTAACTTAGATTTGACTCAATTAGACCGAATTAACTTAACAAAAATCATACCCAAATTAGCACTTATTCAAGTCAAATCGAGCTCGACGAGGTTCGATCAACTCAATCGAACACACTTAAAGGAAAAATGAGATAAAAATGAGGTCAAGAAGTACCTCAAGATTTTCTTTGGAAGAAAAATTAATGAATATATTAATTATTATAAAAAAATTTGGAACTTGTAGATTTATAAAAAGAAAAAAAATTAAAAAAAAAATATTTTGTGTATATATTTAAAGATTCCACAAGAATTTTTTTTTTTATCCTTTTTTTCCTTCAAAAATCTTAGA
>NW_021525553.1:0-269 GCF_001605985.2 Dendrobium catenatum | reverse complement strand
TCTCTCTCTCCCTCTCTCTCTCTCTCGCTTTCTCCTCTCTCTCTCTCCCTCTCCCTCTACCTCTCCCCCCTCTCTCTATATCTATATATATCTCTCTCTCTTTCTCTCTCTCTCTCCTTCTATTTCTCTCTCTTCTTTTCCCTCTCTCTCTATATATCACTCTCGCTCTATCTTACTCTCTTTCGCTCTCACTCTCTCTCCCTCCCTCTCTCTCTCTCTCTTTCTCTCTCTATCTCTCTCTCTCTCTATCTCTCTCTCCTTCTCTGTCT
>NW_021525552.1:0-237 GCF_001605985.2 Dendrobium catenatum | reverse complement strand
GCATGAAAACATCTTTGCTAGAGGCAAATTTTATTCACAGAAAACTTCTGGAATGCCCATGCCCCAACAAGAATTATGCAAAATTTATTGAATCATGCCCAGGGGATTTGATTTAGCCTATGTATAACCTTGTTGAGCATATGTACTTTGGGTTTCCCTAAAAACATACCCTAATTTTTACTCCATATATTGATTTCAACGAGATTTCCTTAGAGGTTAGGTATTGTCCACATCCAT
>NW_021525551.1:0-280 GCF_001605985.2 Dendrobium catenatum | reverse complement strand
CAACAGTAAAGGAGCCGGAGAAGTGTGCAATAGGGAAAACATTACCTTCACAGTGGTGAGCTCCAATCGTTGCTTCCGATCAAACTATAGTAACTTTCGGTCGGACAGGAAAGGAAAGTCGTTGAAGGGGCAAAGTCGAACAACGATGCAGGAGCCGGCGAAAGGGGGAAGGACAAGAGCATAGTTGAAGGGGCAAAGTCGAACAGCGATGCAGGAGCCGGCGAAAGGGGGAAGGACAAGAGCATAGGAGATGGGAAAGAGCGAGCGACCGAATGCTTCA
>NW_021525550.1:0-815 GCF_001605985.2 Dendrobium catenatum | reverse complement strand
CACTCCCAATTATTCACCTCCTCTTCATGGTCTAAAATAGCATCATAAGCCAAATCCGTGATGGATTTCCTAGAAATTTTGTTCTTCAAGACAACAGAATCATGAATCAAATTAATCTTGATAGGGATTTCAAGAATGGTATTAATAAGATGCTCACCGAAATAAGTTTCCAATTTAGTAGTATCCCAATTGCCATTGGTAATAAAAGAGTCAAGATGGTCTTCATGATTTTTATGTATGTTAATAAAAGTCGACCAAGATGCCAAACTTTTATCTAAAATCCAAGAGTCATGGATCCAATTGATAGAACATCCATTAGCAACCTCCCATTTAATGATATTCTTGAGAAATTTAGCCCCCATCAAAATGATTTTCCAAGAAGGAGAAAAACCACTCTTCAACCTTCCATACCATATATCTTTACCATATTTTGCTTTGATAATGGTATTTAACAGGGAATTATGATTTGTTAGAAAATTCCAAGCTAACTTTGCTCTTAAGGGACCAACCATCATGGAAGCAGAAAATAAGCCTCTCCCCCCTTCAATTTTTGGTTTGCAAAGAAGATCCCATGAGGCATAATGAAGACGGGCTAAACTTTCCTTTTTTCTCCAGATACAACTTCTACACATTTTGTCAAACTCCTTCAAGATGCTAGCAGGGACCAGAGAAAGAGTAGACAGAAAAAGTGGCAAAGAAAGGAAAGCTGATTTGGCAAGAATCATTTTACCGTCCAAAGAGATGCAGATTTTTCCACAAGTATTTAATCTATTAGCTGAAGCTTCCAACAAAGGTTGAAAATCAGATGCTACCAT
>NW_021525549.1:0-201 GCF_001605985.2 Dendrobium catenatum | reverse complement strand
ATAAGTTTATTTATGCTATATTCATAATATTTACACATTATGTACAAGATTATACATGTTATGTATAAGGGTGATACATATTATGTATAAGTTTATACATGCTATGTGTAAGTTTATTATAAAAACTATGTATAATTTTTATATACACTATTTACAAGTTTTTAATGTAATATAAAAGTATTATACATACTTTGTTTAAGT
>NW_021525548.1:0-208 GCF_001605985.2 Dendrobium catenatum | reverse complement strand
TCTTCGATCATTGACCCCCGACGGTTTGTTCTCTAGTCTGTTTATTTTGTCGTGCAAGAAAAATATAAGTCTTGTGTTACCCTTAGGTGGTGTTTGGTTGCAAGATCTAGTGAATCCAGGATTTAGGCTTTGTTTATGACAACTTTTTTAAATATTTTTGTCATAAGAAATATAGCCAATCATAGAAAATAGTTTTTGTTTTCCAAGT
>NW_021525547.1:0-215 GCF_001605985.2 Dendrobium catenatum | reverse complement strand
TGGTGGCATTGCCTAGATGTCGAGGAAGAAAATGACTAGAGACTGCCTTTCATTGATTACTTTAAAGAAAGTAAATTGCCAACAGACAAATCACTAGCTTCCCAAATCAGGAAGAGAGCGCTACGATATGCGTTCGTCAACAACACATTGTATCGACGTGCTTTCGATCAAATGTGGTTAAGGTGCCTAGGAACTCGAGAAGCTGATAAAGTGGT
>NW_021525546.1:0-390 GCF_001605985.2 Dendrobium catenatum | reverse complement strand
AAAAATTATGATAATTTTGTTTGGGTAAAGCTTTCACCGTGTAACTTTTTATATGTTATAAAGATTGAGATTATCAATATTTTGAATATTTATTTGATATTTTTCACTAGTTGATTTTGAAAATACAATGATTTAATTTTGCCTACTCAATTTTTTTTATATCTAAAACTAGTGATTTAGTTAAACTAAATTATCAGAATTTTATTTTATGCAATATCTGATAAGTTGGTAAAATTCTAAATGTGTGAATTTTTGCTCAGTTTGATTTTTATCATCACCGTTAGGGCATTTTAGCACTTTCAAAATTAAGCTCAATTATGCTTTATTTACTGTAATGCATTAAAAATAAATGTTGATATGTGATTGAGTAATATATGGTCACTATTATTA
>NW_021525545.1:0-200 GCF_001605985.2 Dendrobium catenatum | reverse complement strand
GACCGACGACATGTGAAAGACGACCGGATTGAGGACGAGCGTGGCGACCATATTGAAAGACGAAGGGACGGCCGGGATGGTAACATGAGGTGTTATTTTTTTATTATATTTTGATACTTTGAGTGTCATGAATGTAAATAGTAAATTTGAATGATAAACATAATAATCATAATGTTTTAGATGATGTTATTTTCTACTAA
>NW_021525544.1:0-224 GCF_001605985.2 Dendrobium catenatum | reverse complement strand
GCCTTTTTCTACTAACATTTCAGGACCACGAAATCAGAAAGCAAACGGAACCAGCTCAAGATTGGGTAGACTAGGTCTAAGTCAGTTTGTATTTTTATTTTTCCCTTTTTTGAGTCAATTGTAATCTAGTGAAGTGTCTAATACTAAGTAACCCTACACACACACACACTTGAGAGATTTAGATATTTATATCGGCCTGGACGATCGAGTTCAAAATAGGAGTT
>NW_021525543.1:0-1420 GCF_001605985.2 Dendrobium catenatum | reverse complement strand
CCCGAGGGCCACCTTGGGACTGGCCACTCCTCTAGCTCAAATGCTCAAGGGACGACTCCCCTAGCCAAGGGGAATCGGATGACAACTCCTATGGGGCTTGGAACCTGGTTACCCGCAAGCGGAACGACAAGAAGAAACAAGCCATTGTGCAGCAACTGACGGAACCAGTGTAGCAGACCGAGACCAGACATCCAGTTCAAGCATCTAGGGAGCAGCTCAAGCGTATGGAATCCATTTCAGAGTGGATTGTCAGCCCAAACAGCCACCATGTGAAGGACCACAAAATTGTTTTCAGTGCTGAACGTGTGACACCCGACCCCTCCTCCTTGGAGGTTAATCTTACCAAACGACAACATAAGGCTTCCAAGGCTTACATGGAGAAGCAGCTGCTGCAGTTGGGACCGATATCCACCCTCCCCCGCAAGAGGAGGAAGAATCTACAAGATGACATTGGCGGGGACTTTGTCCCCTTTGAGGAGCAATGAGACCTACCCCTTTTTCATGCCTTAGGGTGAAGGTAGTGCTTATCCGGCTGCCGGCGCAATGGGATATCTTTCCGCCTCCGGGCGTGTTAACCCTTTTCATAGGTATCTCCCCCCGCTGGAGTTGTTCTTTAAGCACTACTAGATCTCCGAGGGCATGGCTTTGGGGTGGGCCTCCTTGCGAATCAAAGGGGCTTATCCTTGCTTTAGTTGCTTTTCTTTTTGTCTATCATACTTGTATGGTTTTTTTCATAGCTTTAGACCTTCCCACTTTTGTTTTTTGCCTTGGGAAGGCAGATAGTTTTTCCATACTTGTTATGTACTTTTCTTTTACTTAATCAATGGAAATGCAACTTTCAAGGAACCCAAAAACTTTTGAAGGTTCTTCATTTCTTTCCTAGTGTTTCTCTCACTAGAGTGTTTTAGTGTGAGAAGGTCTGGGTATGGCGGGGGGAGACAGGCGGTCTCCTCCCCGCTCCGGTGGGGGTGGTGGTGAAGGATCTGGCGGTGGTGGTGATAGGGATAGGCAGCGGTCGGGTGTTGGATCCCGCGGCGGCAAGAAGTATGTGGAGGTGCAGTCTCCGCCCAAGGCGGGAGGAGGCAAAGCTAGCGGGAAGGGGCCGTCGGGTGGCAAGGCTGCTGTTGATGAGGTTTCGGGAAATTCCAAGGGGACCAAGCCCGGGGGCGAGTTAGCTGCAGGTGGCCTCAGGGCTGCTCGTGCGGGAGGTGCTGGACCCAAAGGCGGGTCGTGAGGCTAACCGTGGGACACCTGGGGGGCTTCCGGCTGGACGGGATGCAGAGCTGCAGTTCAAGGCAAATCCTTCCTTTGAGGAAGACGGTGCGGCGGATGTGATGCAGTGGAGGAAGTGCAGGTCTCGGCAAATCAGGTGTTCGAGGATGCGTCTATTGAGTTTGAGCTTGCTCTTGAGCGGGCTTCG
>NW_021525542.1:0-1252 GCF_001605985.2 Dendrobium catenatum | reverse complement strand
GACCTGGGGTGAGTGTTTGTCTAAAGGGACAAATTTGAATCCATCTTAGCTAACAGAGGGCTTCGTGGTGCCATTTGGTTGCAAAATCACTCGGTTTAGAGGGCCCCGGGTCATAACTGTTTATCCTGCGGTGTCATTTGGCGGCAAAATTGCCAGTTAGAGGACACGTATCACGCCCTTACTGACATGAGATTATTTGAGAATGGATCCTAGTGATATTTTCGACTAGGCATTAGCTCTATGTGAGCTGAAGTAAATTTCAGACTTGTCCACCTCGACAAACTGTTGCAGATGGTGGATGAATTTTGTTTTAAGTGTTGATGGATTTATTTCAATTTTAAATAATTTTGATTTCTGGATTTCAAATGATTTTGGAAATTTGGACTTTGAGTATTTGGATGGCATTTGAAATTATTTGGAAAAGACCCCTCTGGTTGAGATTTTCATTCAACACGGCAATCATCGGGGTGTTTGGGTTATTTCTCTTTTGTTGATTGAACCCTGTCAACTCGACCAAGCTGTTGACTGAGGATCGGGTTTCTCGTAGACTTTGTATTTTTGTTTGTGAATTTTCATTATTGAAGGCCTAATATGAATGTATAAAATAAATATTCCGATCGATTTCGTGACCGCATGAGTTCTCTTGATTATAGGCTTTGAAAGCCTAATATGAATGTATTAAAACAAATATATTATTCACCACAACCGTATATTTGTTTGATGATTCGAACCCTGTCGACTCCTATTGATCCGCATAGAAGGATTGGGTTCGAACTCGAATTCACTTATTGACCCGCGCAACATCTCTAGACGTCACGTGTGTACCAATAACACGCTCGTCGGGGCCCATGCGGTTGTTCGGGGGCATTTTATAATTAAACTCTATCGACTCCTTTTTACCTGCTTAGGAGGATCAGATTTAAATTTTTTGACCAGCATAGCATCCCTAGGCGTCACATGTATATCCAAGACACGCTCGTCGGGGCACATGCGGGTTTGTGATTGCATTTACTCATTGTGTACCTACGTGTATACAAACTACGATGCATGTGCAGGGGTATTTTGCTATATTTATAAATGCCTTCTGTCTGCTTGTATAAATGTTGCGGATCCGGTGGCATGGCGTAGCAGCTTATGGATTCAGTTATTTGCTGCATTCTATGTTGCACAAATACACCTATTTATGAAGGCGTGATGTATCCGATACACCGATATACGGATACGCCTCCGATACTCCACCGATACGTGTCGG
>NW_021525541.1:0-585 GCF_001605985.2 Dendrobium catenatum | reverse complement strand
CGAAATATTTTTGTACGGGACGAATTAATTTCGTACGGGATGAACGGAATTTCGTCCGGTACAAACATCATTTTTTTCTTTAAATTAACGGTAATTTTTACTGAACAATCACTCTCACACATCACTTTCAAAGACTTCATCTTTTCAAATCTTTCAATGGCAAGTTCTAGCAAGCGCCAAAAGACTTTGGCTAAGGGCCCTCCTAGGAATACATCTGAAAACTTCCTGTCTAGAGCCAATGAAGAATCTTTTCCTAGGTTTGTCTCTACAAAAATGACTCCATCTAGAGTTCTTCTTCAGGAGCAGTTGACCTTTAATTTAATGCACCTTTTTGCTTCAACTCAATTTGGATTAATTCTCACCTTAGTCCATCTCTACAATAAGGAAACCTTCCACTATTTTCTGGCAAACATGTCATTTAATTTTGGCCACTCTGTTATTAGTTCTTTTGTCTTAAAAAAGAAAATAGAAATCACCAAGGCTGACCTTGGTATCTTCTTAAATTTAAGGATTGAAGAGATTAGTGCGCACACCTTTACCACCACTAACTTTGACTGGACTGAAGTTAACCGTGTTCTTAGAGGA
>NW_021525540.1:0-306 GCF_001605985.2 Dendrobium catenatum | reverse complement strand
TCACTCTGAACAATAGATCCAAGATATCTAAACCATGTACTCTTATTAATGACTTGATCGCCCAAAGTCACAATCCCCTAACTAGGTCTATTGCTACTAAAATTATCCTCCATATATTCAGTTTTAGATCTACTCAAGCGAAAACCTTTAGATTATAAGGTCGAAATTCATAATTCAAGTTTACCTTAAACTCCCTCTCTAGTCTTATCAACAAGAAGAAGAAGAATAATATCATCAGTTAAAAAGCATACACCAAGGTACATTCTCTTGCAAATGTCCAGTGATAACATCCATGACTAAAGTAAA
>NW_021525539.1:0-223 GCF_001605985.2 Dendrobium catenatum | reverse complement strand
ATGCTTTAGAAATCAGATCCAACCAATTTTCATAACATCACTTTAACTCCAATATAATTGAACTCTTTCACTTATTTGAACCCTATAATATGAGTTATAGCCTTCTTCCTTCTTCTCTTGACAAATTTGTAAAACATAACTACATATTTATTCACATTTATCTTTTGCCCTGTCCACTTTCAGAAATATGATAGAATACCTTTGATGTCCTTCACCATTTTAA
>NW_021525538.1:0-282 GCF_001605985.2 Dendrobium catenatum | reverse complement strand
AAATTTTGTTAGATTTTCTAGGAGTGATATCAAAAAAAGTGAATAGAATCTTTTGGAAGATCAAAAGGGAATGGATCAAGATTGAACATTTATTATCAGAATCGAGGGAAGAGAAGTAGGGGACACTTTGAGATTCCAGAACCATCCGGAAGTGTCCCAACTTAGTCTAAGTGTTGGGCTTTACATTTTAGGATTGAAAGAATATTTAATTTGAGTTGAGCATTTTATTAGAAATTTGAGATTATTTTCCCGAAATTTGGGGTCTTATAATCAAAGATCTGC
>NW_021525537.1:0-371 GCF_001605985.2 Dendrobium catenatum | reverse complement strand
TTCAATGGCTTTAATAAATTTAAATTTATGTTTAATTTTGTACCAAAAAAAATAATTATATATTTAAATATGTTTTAAAATTTAATATTGTTAATCATAAATATTTCTCTTATTTGTATCGTATCATGTTAATATAATATATCAATACTAATCAAACAAAGCAATATGAGTATTTTATTTAAATATTTTGAATATTTTGAATGTCTGAAGAAGCACAGTTTTAATAACTTTCTTTTCTCTGTTGAAATTGAATCTTGTGGGTCTAATCTGAGTCATCTGTCAGCTTGCAGAGTTTTCTGGATCTACAAACCTTCACATATTTGTGAAGCACTGACAATATGTAAAACTAAAATTATATCAAAATGTAAGGT
>NW_021525536.1:0-213 GCF_001605985.2 Dendrobium catenatum | reverse complement strand
CACGTGCGTACCAATAACACGCTCGCCGGGGCCCATGTGAGTTTTATAATTATTTTTACCCCTTTTTAGTGTACCTATGTGTATACAATTTATAGTGCACGTGCAGGGGTACTTTTGAATAGATGCCTTCTGTCTGCTCGTACGAATGTTGCAGTTCTGGTGGCGTGGCGTAGCAGCTTCTGAATAGAATTGTTCGTTGCTTCGTACAGGTAG
>NW_021525535.1:0-312 GCF_001605985.2 Dendrobium catenatum | reverse complement strand
AGATTGGGTTGTACTCGCCCGTGTAGGAGAGTACTTAAGTTGTAAAGAACTTCTTTGGTTTAAAGAAGTGAGGTTTGCAAAGCAAACCTGGGATTAGTGAATTCTAGCCCGAGAGTTGGCTAGCGTGGACGTAGGTCGGATTGGAATCCGGGCCGAACAACGTAAAACTATTGTGCCTCTTATTTTCATTCCTTGCATTTATTTTTCTGTCATTTTTTATAAGAATTATTGTGTGATTACTTACTCCTTTCAAAATTATTTTAAAAATCATTTTGATTTCTTCTTTTAATAAAAAATTTTGAAAACCCCAAT
>NW_021525534.1:0-208 GCF_001605985.2 Dendrobium catenatum | reverse complement strand
GAGGGATGTATGGGGATAATTATGAGAATTTCGAAGAGGTTGGATGTGCTTTTAGGTTGAACAAAGTTATGCTAGAGGCTAAGTGGAGGAGATAAAAATTGCATCTAAAAAAATGACTAAATGTAAGAAGAGATAATTAAATTATTTAAATACTCACCAAAGCTTAGAGGGTCACAAACCAAATTTCACTAATGAGGAGCAGTCATCA
>NW_021525533.1:0-273 GCF_001605985.2 Dendrobium catenatum | reverse complement strand
ACGTCGAAGAATGGTGATCGAACGATGTGGATGTCTCTGTGGGCGTCGAGTACGAATCCGTGATCAACTTCGGGATCCGCCATGCATCCTTGCCGGAAATGAAAGAGCACCAAGAGGGAGAAAGGGGAGATGAGGTGGCGGCGTGAGAGCTTGAAAGGGGCAGCTAGAGTGGGAGACCAAGGAATAAAATCAGGAATTCTAAAGTTATTTCAGGTTTTGGGTGAGTGGGAAGGAATTATGATGTGAAACAATCCCATGCGAAAATGATTTGCT
>NW_021525532.1:0-285 GCF_001605985.2 Dendrobium catenatum | reverse complement strand
ATAACTCTGATTTAATTTTGGATAGTTCTGATGGCGACTTAGCTAATCTCAAGTTGAATGTAAGTCAATCGGATTTGTCACATGATTCAAGTGAAACGGAACCTACGGATCTTAGGATTGAAACCAAACCTGATTTTACTTTGGAAGACAGTACTTTGAGTCTGAAAGTTTTCGAGCCTAATTTGTACCAGAAGTCATCTTTTGACTTGTTGGAGCCTATTTTTGGAGTTGTCCCTTTGGATTTACCTTTGAAAGAGTTTGTCCTTCCTGATTGGGCTTACCACA
>NW_021525531.1:0-240 GCF_001605985.2 Dendrobium catenatum | reverse complement strand
CGGAGTAGTCCAGCCAATAAACTTTATCTTTAGGATGGTTGTTGTGTTTTAAAAGGTTTGTTGAGTGTTTCAAATATTAAACTAACATTTTCTGGAGTTTTAAAGCAATTTTGAGTTTTTATGAATTTTTGGAATATTTTAATCACTTAATTAAAGGGTGAAAAGTTGGATTCCTGATTTAGGGTGTTTTCTGGAATGTTTGAATTTTATTAAAATACTAGACCTTACTACGATCAGTTA
>NW_021525530.1:0-248 GCF_001605985.2 Dendrobium catenatum | reverse complement strand
ATTACTATTTCTCCAAATAGGTTCATAACTTTCTCATGCCTAAGAAAATTCAGTTTATGCTGTACAGAAGATCTGAGTGAAGAAAAAAAAATAATTATTTTTAATGATTTCTTATGATATTTATTTTTAAATTTTAAGATAATAAAAATATTTCTTCTTCAATTGAATTTAAATTATTTAATAGATTTAAATAAATATTTTTCTTGCCAAAGAAATTGTCGTAAATGTATCATTTCATATATATACTT
>NW_021525529.1:0-322 GCF_001605985.2 Dendrobium catenatum | reverse complement strand
GAGCTATCACTTTACAAGCTCCTGCTTCTCCCCCCGAGGTATATGTCCCTCTCCCCGTAGAGGATGCCACTCTTCTGACTACCAGTTCTGGGATAGTCGAAGAGGAGAGAATTGACCAGGATCTAGAAATGGAAGATGAACCGGATACAAAGTCTCAACCAGATCCTAATCCAAAACTTACAGAAATTATTGCTCTCATGGATTCTGAAGAATTATTCGATATGGCTGAGTACAAAGGATACCTACCCCTCGATCCTAAGGCAATTGGGGATAGATCGATTGAGTAGGTAGTTCAAGAAATAAGAAATATTTTGTTGAATAA
>NW_021525528.1:0-1083 GCF_001605985.2 Dendrobium catenatum | reverse complement strand
GCCACTACTGCCCTGACTGTAAGTCTGACTATCACCGCGGCTGGAGTCTGAAATCCTCTGCACTATCTGAGTAGCCCTGCCTAAAGCCTGTACTAAGTCACTTTCCTGGAGCTGGATCTTACCATTATCCATAAGGCTCTCCACACTGTCCTTGAACACAAAACAATCTTCAAGTGTATGTCCAATACATCAGTGAAATGGGCAATAGAGTGGATGTTCTGTTTGTCCTTCTTCATTTTTTCTCTTATTAAATGGGAATGTCAAAATATCTTTCCCAGCCAAGAATTTGAATATTTTACTTATGCTTTCTCTTTTAAAAGGATATTCTTTATCAAGTCTCTCCTGTAAAGATGGCTGACTCTGGATAACTGAAGGTGCTGCAGGCACTGCTCTCTGGACCCTGTCCACTCTCAGGGGGTCTAGTGCAACTGGGGGCAAAACTGGCTGATCTCTACAAGTACTAGCAGCGGCTACACCTGCCACTTGGGGCACTGCCCCCAAGGCTGTCAACTGTGCTGTCATGGCTGTCATAGCTCTGGTCATCTCTGCCATCTATGCCTGAGGTTCAGGACCGTAGCATCCGTGTCAACTAATCTGGGAGATCTACCCACCTCGGGCTCTCCCTGCTCATCCTGGTCATCGGGCTCTTTCTCATCCGAGTGACCTCTGCGGGTAACCTCACAAACCCGGTATACTGGCACCTCCTCATCGGAATCTACTAGTGTATCATCGTCATCTAAAAAGGCTCGCCGCATCGCCTCTATGTACGGGCTCATAGGAGAAGTGATCCTATGAGTGCTAGGTGCTAAATCTGTCTCAATCCGTACTGGCGATCTGTCTGGGGTAGAAACTGAACCATCATCGACTGCCATCGGGACTGCCTCAGACCCGGAAGGAACTGTCAAATCCATCTGACCAACCGCCTCATCTGGCTGCTCTGTCTCTATCAGTGGCGCAGACTCAACTAACTGAACAGGGTCGACAGGGGTGTCTGCCTGTCGACGTCTCCAAACCCCTCTGGTACGATGGGGTGCTGCACTAGCGACCGGCTGCTCTGGGGCTACCACCTCTGAACTGACCTGA
>NW_021525527.1:0-551 GCF_001605985.2 Dendrobium catenatum | reverse complement strand
TAAGAACCTGATCATAGAAAGAAGAAGAGGGATGAAAAGGTGAACTTTATGAGTGGGGAGGGGTCCCCTGTGTTTGTTTAAATGTCTTCTTTGTTGTTTTCGAATTGTAGGGGGGCCAGGAAAAAGGAGGCCTCGCTGTATCTGAGGGAGATTGTTAGGGATCAGGATGTTTTCTTTATTGGGTTAATGGAGACTAAGCTATCCAGCATTGATAGAAGGGATGTTGATTGCCTTATTGGGAATGATTGGGAGTACTTCTACTATCCTTTTTTTTTTGAAGATTGCAAACTTGTATAAAGAACTAAGAAAAGCTATTACAAACTAATCAAGAAAAACAAGCCTCATATTCCTTCTTCAAAAGACTAGATAATGAAGAAGGAATATCAGGAGAAAGAATAGAATCAAAATAAAAGTTATTATGTAAAGCTAGAGTTGCACACAAATCTGCAACTTTGTTACAATTTCTAGGAATGTGTTGGAATATTATCTTATTGAAATCATGGAGGAAAGTAATCTGCTTGGAGATCCGACCATCATCAGTGGAGTTCACA
>NW_021525526.1:0-1905 GCF_001605985.2 Dendrobium catenatum | reverse complement strand
TTCCTCTACGTCCTTGCACCGGACGTAATAAAAGTTCTTCCAATGAATTTAGTAGACAAATTTATGCAACAAAGTTCTTTAAATAACTTTGATGAGCCTCAAAACAGCTTTTTTTAACATAAATTAATTTTTTAGCTAAAATATGGTTTTAAAAAGCAATAACAAAATCATCCCAAACGAAACTTAAAACTTCGTTTGGTATGGCTTTTTTCTTACTTCATAAAGTGACTTTCTAGTACAAATTGTACTAAAAAGTCGTTTATGAAGCAGGAAGAAAACCATCTCTAATGAAGCCTAAATTTATATATGAGCACATAAGATTATGGCTTTATTTGAAATAGCTTTCTTACTACTTTATGAAAAAATTTCTTAGAACAAAAAATTTTGAATTTGAAATTTGTGTTCCAAAAAATTGTTTTATATAACAGTAAAAAAGATCTCCCAAACGAAATCTATAAAACTTTTTTTTGTCAGTTATGGAATTCGAGTTTGGATCTACACTGATGAATAGATTCCGTCAACCAACGAGCCGCAACTCGATCCGCAAATAGGGTATCATCAAACATTGATAGACAGGTAATTGAATATATGTCAGTAGGGCATGACAGACCTCAATCAATCACTAGCAATAGGAAAAAAAAATGAAACAAAATTAAAAAAAATAAAAATAATGTGACATTGAATAATAGACCTTTGATTTAGATTTAGATTTTATAATCTATTATTCCTTTCTAGATTAACAAAGACCCGAAGAAAGCTCCTTCAGGTCTTCGAAATACATGCAACAGAAAAAAAGTTTATTTATAATGACGCCATGAGAGTGACCTGCTGACGTGGTGCAATACGCATGATTGATGATACCATCAGACGGTCGTCATAACACATCGTCATCGGTGTCGCGATCTGTGGTCTTTTATTACGGTCGACGTTGTCTACGCCGTTCTAACTCTACCGGTTTGTAGTCAATGAGGTCCTTCTAGTGAAGTTGCTCAATCATTCTATAACAAAATGTATTTACTTCATATTAAAAATTTCACACAGCTCATTTGGACTTTTTTGGTTGAGAACTTAGGCTTCTAACTATAGGGACTTAGGTTCGACTCTTTGTGTATACGTTGTGTGTGTGAATTTGTTTTTAAATGCCATAAACAATTCAATATGCAACAATTATAAATATCTTCATTTATTTTAATTATTCATAAAGATGAATTATTCAAACCCTGGAATTTGATTTTTTTTTTATTTAAGATAAAATTTTGAGATGTTAAAGAAGCTCTGATAAGAATATTATGACATAAAATTTTTTAAAATTTTGGCTTGCAGATGTCGTAACAAAAATTCAATAATGATAAATGAATTCAAAATTAATTATCTATGAATCACATCCTATACTAAAAAAAGAGGATAAACTGGGAATCCTAAAATATTCACAGTGATAAAGATATGTAAAGTTTTGCGTCATAGTTTTGTAAAAAGATCTAGCACATAAATAGATAAAAGAATAGGATGCAATATACGTAAGCAACAAAATTTTTACATATAAACGCCTAAAAAGGTAAAAAAATCATGGGTCTAACCAATTTGAATGAATCCACTAGTATTGATGGCAGATTAGAAATGATACCCCTCCTTAGAGGAGGGTGTTCGCTCAATATAGCAAATACACATTATATATTCCTTTTTCTCCCATTTCATCTATAAATACCACATAGAGGTAGGGGAAGAGAATTCCTCTTATCTTTCTCTCTTTATTTCACAATTATTCTTACAATAAAGGGATTTCACTGTTTTGAATAGGTGGCATCCCCTATTAAGTTTTAGTGCCCCTCTTTCTGTAGGGGTATCCATTATCTTTCTTCCCCTACTTTTTGATACCTCTTCCCACATTAGAGGCGACTATCATGG
>NW_021525525.1:0-221 GCF_001605985.2 Dendrobium catenatum | reverse complement strand
GAGCTTATTTCATCTTTATTGGTTCAAATTTAATAGCTTTGTAAACTTGGGTTACCAAGTAGTAACATGTATTGATTAAGCAATTTAGTTAGTTAAGAGTTAAGGGTGGAAAAATTTTAAGTCAATTAATTAATTACTTGTTTTAATGATTAAGCTAGGATTTTTGGAATTTTAGGTTAATTAATGAATTTTTGAATTGTATTAATTAAAGGGTCAAAAAT
>NW_021525524.1:0-481 GCF_001605985.2 Dendrobium catenatum | reverse complement strand
AGCAATGTAAATCGATTTATCCCCCGATGTTGAGTACCGACCCACAAGGTCATGGGCATACCCATACCCACCCATACCCATTGGGTATGGGTGGGGTACATGGGTGGGTGTGGGTATGGGTACCCAATGCAGAGCTCTATTCTACAACAAGGTTGGATTCATTCAGTACAATGTTCAAACAGCACCCATAAATAAAAGACTGATAATCCAGATATAATTCGGAAGGAAAATAATTAAAGCTGAAACAAACGAGAAAAATGCATAAATTTGTTCCTAGTCAAATAGTTAAACTAAAATGGCACGATAGAATACATGGAAAAACCCAGCACTTGATATAAATAATGTTGCGCCCCAACGTCCAATGCATGAAAATAGAAGTCCAGAATGGATAGCGAGGGGAACTATTCATATAGCTTCTAGTGCACTTGGTCCAGGGATACTCAACACACCTGGCCATTAATGAATGCTCACTGAAGCAGTT
>NW_021525523.1:0-343 GCF_001605985.2 Dendrobium catenatum | reverse complement strand
GGGCTAAAGGAGAGTCACGATTGTAGTGCAATACTCAGAGGGATCCTCCAGGGAGTGGATGTAGGTCGAGTTGACCGAACCACTATAAATTTCTGTGTTCTTGTTTTTTGCTTCCGCACTTTAATTTCGGCACTTATTTTTCTTGTGGTGTGATTTTGGTTTATATGATTTTACTTTTTTGTAAAAAGAATTTTTAAAATACCAATTCACCCCCCCCCTCTTGGTTAGCTTAGCTAGCTCTATAGAGCTTAACATCCCTAATGAACTTTCAGTTATAAGACCTCATTCTCTTGGAATTGAATCCTATTTTTTTAATAAAATTGACCATTTAACTTAAAAATCT
>NW_021525522.1:0-242 GCF_001605985.2 Dendrobium catenatum | reverse complement strand
CAACAAATGGCCTATTTATTTAGAGTCATTCTTTATTTCTACTCTTAAAAATTAAAGAAAAAAATGCTTAGTTATTGCTTTGTAAGTACTTTACTTTGAAATTTTAAATATAAATCAAATTATTTTTAAAAATAACCAAAAATATTCTAATAATTTTATTATTACTATTATTTTCAAAATATTAACTCCCACTTTCTCAATCTTGGCATCATTCCAACTCATAATCATTTAAATTATAATCA
>NW_021525521.1:0-391 GCF_001605985.2 Dendrobium catenatum | reverse complement strand
AGCTAAACAAAGAGATATGAGTAGTAAAAATTTAGTTCAAGTGAAGTGTATTAAGGATGAATATCAAAAAATATTTTTCTTAGAAGATATTCAACAAAGGTGGATGAGATATTGGGTTAAACTTTTTAATGAAAAATATGAAAATACGATTGACTGTAGTGACATTAGCACCCTAAATGAAAATAAAAATTTCTGTTTTTATCGGCGTATTAGTAAAATCGAAGTTAGAGAGGCTTTAAAGAAAATAAAGGGTAGAAAAGCTGTTGGACCTGATGATATTCCAATAGAGGTGTGAAAATGCTTAGGAGATGAAGGAATTTCTTGGCTTACTAAACTTTTTAATACTGTTTTGAAGATCAAAATGATGTCAAATTAGTGGAGAATGAGTGTG
>NW_021525520.1:0-307 GCF_001605985.2 Dendrobium catenatum | reverse complement strand
AAAAAGTTCAAACATTTTCACAGCATTCTTGGAGAAAAAACTAGCATCAATTGATTCTATGAATGCACTACCTCTTGGACAATTAACAAGAAAATTGATTAAGCTTTTCCCATTCCTTCACGTCCATCCATCTGTAAGAGGAATTTTGAAGCATGTAACGAGCGTGTACCTAGTTGTACCGAGCTGTACCGAGTGGTACAAAACATGTAACTAGTGGTATCGAGCATGTACCGAGCGGTACCGAGCATTTACATAGCGGTACCGAGCGGCATCATGCATGTACTTAGCAATACCGAGTGTGTACCGA
>NW_021525519.1:0-730 GCF_001605985.2 Dendrobium catenatum | reverse complement strand
GGTTCCAACCGCCGGAAAACCGCCGCCTAGATAAACCACCGGTAAAAGGCCACCGGTAAAGGTTTCCTACGTGATTTTTTCCGGCGGCGTAAGGACCGACGCTAAGCCACCGGTAATACTATAAACCGCCGGTATTATTACCCAAACCGCCGGATTTGGCTGTTTTTCCTGTAGTGATTTAACAAGTTAATTAAGGTTGGTTAATTAAGGGTTCTAAAAACTCCTAAAAATTCATAGAAAATTCTGGGATATTTAAAATGTCTCTAAGTTCAAATGTAAAAATTTTCATGTCAATCAGTGATCTATCCTAGCTCCTAAAAATTTTTAAGTTCGCTAGACGGGTCTTTAATTGTTATCCTTAGGGTGTCGCTACGTTATAAAGGTTCAAATTATCTTCTGAACTAACCTTCATGGTAATAATGCATGGGAAACATATAAAAGCAGTAAATACACCATGTCCTTAGATTTAGGAGAGCCAAAACTAATTGCTCGTGGTGCAACATACACATGCAATCAATGACAAACGAAAAGTAAATACAAATAATGAAGAGATTAGTGAATGATTGGAACTCAACCATCCACTAATCCACACCCCCATGATTGCTCTTCACATATAAGACTCATGTCTAAAATTTCATCAATGGATCTCCCAAAATTAGGTTAATTTAGTAATATAGGTAATTTTAAATTAAAATAATTTAAAAAATATATATATTAAAAGAAAATAAAT
>NW_021525518.1:0-1479 GCF_001605985.2 Dendrobium catenatum | reverse complement strand
ATGAGGCTATTAACTTAGCCCTAATGAGGGTGAAATAAACCTCTTACATTTGCTTTTGAAAAGGCAATTACTATTCAACTTGAAATAACAATTAAAAATTGAGTAATAAAATACTTATAAATTAAATCTTTCATACTCCTTGTTTAACACTTTTAAGAATGTAAGGGTGTATTGGATTGAAATATTTGATGAGTAATAAAAAAAACTCAAAACAACCAATCATTAATAAACCTCAACAACTAAAATATATCCAAAAATAAATCTTAAAACATTAAAAATACTAAAACATCAACTTAAATTAAAATTAGTTTTAATTTCAACAAACTAAATTCAATCCATAAAAGAACCTGAAACAATAATAATAAAAAAAAAACTCATGACATATCCAAACCACATAACCAATTACAAATAATGTTTATTATTTGCTAAGGCAACTAACTCTAGCTTTAGGCTAGTATGTTATTCTTTCATGTGTTTTTTTAATGATGTGAAAATTATTTGCATTTGAATTTATATTGGTCATTATGGTTGATATGATTTATTTTTCTTATGTTATGATCCTTTTGTTTTGATGCTTATAATATAATCTACGATGGGCATTTTGATTTCCATAGTTTGGAAAGATTTGGATGTTTATTGCTAATCAAATGTCTATAGGTGGCAATTCTTATGCCAAGATATAAAAAATGGGGATAAATGCTATTAAGTTTTAAGTAATTAAATTTTCTAATAGCGCTTATGTTACTTAGTCACTTTAATCATTAAAAGTATGGCCAAGATTATAGGATGATAAAAAAATGAGCAAATTATTATGTGATGTGAATTGTTTTTATGATTTACATATAAATTGCTTAACTAATATGTGTTCATAATTTTTTTATGTAAGCCACATGATTTGCTTATAAGAAAAAAAAGTCTCTTTAGTCAAATATGTATAGATTATTATTATACAATCCTGAAGGATAAAGTAATGTTTCACTACCGATTTGAAAATAGAAACTCTCAATTTATTTTTGTAATCAAACACATCATAAGGAATATCCAATTCATCCCTATGTATAAAGAAAATATTCGGTTATCATTTTAATTATGAATCTAATTCAATGAATTTCTTTTTATAATCAAACTACATAAGGAATATTCAATTAATCCTTAAGGATAAAAAGGAATATTCACTTATCATTTAATCAATTAATTTATTTTCATAACCAAACTGCATAAGGAATATTCAATTTGTCCATAACGATAAAAAGTTTATTCACTTATCATTTAATCATGAAACAAAATTCATACATTTATTTCCATATTTAAACACATAAGAAATATTTATTTCATCCCCAAGGATAAAAAAAATATTCACTTATATTTTAATTATAAAATTAAACTAATGTTTAATGATTAGTTCTACATCCACAAATTTATCCCCTCCCTAAGAAAGTAACTAAGGTAGGGTTAATTTTAATTATGGTTTCTAAACTT
>NW_021525517.1:0-204 GCF_001605985.2 Dendrobium catenatum | reverse complement strand
TTTACTGATCATCAAACTATCATTGAATATGAACCATCACTAATACCATCTATTATGAGATGACAGAGATCCTTACCCTTTTATGCTTCTGCTTGCCCGCCAGATCATCTTGCCAACCCTGCAAAAATGTTTTCAAAGATGATTCTTTTTCTATTTATATTATAAAAAAAGAATAATTTATTTAAAATAACTAATATATTTAAA
>NW_021525516.1:0-334 GCF_001605985.2 Dendrobium catenatum | reverse complement strand
CTGTTGTTACGTCGGTTGGTGATGAATTAGATGAAGTTAATGCTGGTGTTGTTCTGTCTGAACCTTTGGATACTGTACTTACAATTTCCTCTTTGTCGTTGGTGTTGGATGGGGTGGTGCTTCGTGAGGGTGCTGAGGTTGATTGCATTACTGTTAATGATGATCTGAATCTTTCTGCTATTCCTACAAATTTAGAAACGCATATTACTTTTGTTGAGTCCGTTCCGGTTACTTTAGTTCAATGCATTTTAAATGACCCTGAATCTGCTTTGGTAGAAAATGGGGTGAAATGTGTTAGAGGAGTTTTGTCTGAGGCTGTTTCGGGTGTTTTATC
>NW_021525515.1:0-336 GCF_001605985.2 Dendrobium catenatum | reverse complement strand
AAGAAATAACACAAATTTTTTCATATTGGAATTTAATTAACTTCCGCGCTTACATAAAATAAAGACGATATACGGTATTTTTCATGAAGTATGCACTGTTTTAAAAAAATATAAAAATATAATATTTATTATCAATCTAGAGATTTTATGTTCAAGTCTTATATATATGATTTTTATAATTAAGATATTTATAATTTAGTATAATTATTGATTTATTATATTTGTTGTGTCCTGAAATATTCTTTGCGATAGAGAATATAAAGTTTAACGTCTGTTTTGTAAGAGGATCAAACACATATATAGATAAAAGAGTAGGGGTATAACATTCATAAGACA
>NW_021525514.1:0-484 GCF_001605985.2 Dendrobium catenatum | reverse complement strand
CGTCTGACTTTTTAATATTTGTAAACATGTTTCGCATGCGAGTCGACCAATGCTTCTCAAAATTATTTTTGAATTTATCATTCTGTTGTGGCAACAAACAAACAAAATTTCTATATTTAAAAATATGCAATATATAATATGTATGTTTATTAGCTTGTGTAAAAAGATATAATATAAAACAAATTTATATAATAACTAACCTCGAAATCTCGAAACCACATGTCTCACACTTCTTTTAAGACTTTCTTCCAATAAACATAAGGATCTTCGTACTTGCTCTGTATTATGTATTGTATTTTATGCGTCAATTATTTTAACAGATGAAACTTGCAAGAAATATATTATGTGTCAAAAAAAATATTCAAATTTATTTGAATGTTTACAATATAATAAGTATACACATGTCACCGTCAGGCTCAATCAACATGTGACCCTCTGTCTCCTGCTCTACTGTAGTTGGAGCATACGGTCTACCTGTTGCGGG
>NW_021525513.1:0-325 GCF_001605985.2 Dendrobium catenatum | reverse complement strand
GCCGCCGCTCTGTTGATTCTCTCCGAAACAGGGGTGGCGTCGCGGCATGCGAAGTTTTCCGCTGGCTCGACGGAAAGGACGCCGGCTCCGTGCTTTATGTTTGTTTTGGGAGCCTCGCACGTTTCACGGCGGCGCAGTTACGGGAGATGAGGGCGGGGTTGGAAGCAGCCGGCCGGTCTTTTATTTGGGTGGTGACGGATGATCCCGCGACGGAGAGATCAGTTCCGGCCACCGGAGAACAAGAAGGATCAGTTGGATTCGTGATAAAGGGATGGGCGCCGCAGCTTGCGATACTAGAGCATGAGGCGGTGGGAGGATTTTTGAC
>NW_021525512.1:0-905 GCF_001605985.2 Dendrobium catenatum | reverse complement strand
TTTATCGGTGGATTTTAAACCACCGTAAAGCCGCCGGTTGTTTTCAAAACCGTCAGAAAGCTTATGATAATTGCCAGAACAAGCCGCTGGTACTAAGTGATTTTCCTGTATTGTGTGAGCCTAGGTTTAAAGAAGAAGAGGAGATATAAGTTTTCCAAGGAGTAGAATTTGTTGAACTAGGAGATAGAGAAGAACTCCAGTAGACATTACTTATATAATGGAGTTATTCATCTAGTAATCCTAGGAAGCTCATCTTAGAAGATCCATTTGTAGGAGTGAGAGCTAGGAATGGACTTAAAAAATGAGATTAGTCATTCTACATTCATCTCTATGGTAGAACCCTTAAGTATAGATCAGGCCCTATCTGATGAATTATGGATCATAGATATACAAGAAGATTTAAACTAATTTGTTAGAAATAATGTATGGGAGTTGTCTAACATATATATTGGCCAGAGTATAGTAGGTACCCAATGGGTATTTAAAAATAAGATGAATTATTTTGGAATAGTGATTAAAAATAAAGTTAGATTAGTAGATAAGCTATATAATCAAATTGAATGTATTGATTTTAAGGAGACCTTTACTCCTGTAGCTAGGTTAGAAGCCTTTTCTTACTTTAGCGGTTTGAAATTATATCAAATGAATGTAAGGAGTTCTTTCCTAAATGAGATTATTAAGGAAGATATTTATGTAGAACAATCCCTTAGATTTAAAAAATCCAGCCTTTCCAAATCATGTGTACAAATTAAAAAAAGGCCTTGTATGGGTTGAAGCAAACACCTACGTCATTATATGAGAGACTTAGCACATTTCTCCTAGATAGATTCTTTGTTAAGGGTAGTGTAGATACTGTTGACCTCATTAGTCGAGGTCAATTTCCCCGGATTCAACTCTAGTACCTA
>NW_021525511.1:0-243 GCF_001605985.2 Dendrobium catenatum | reverse complement strand
CGATTTAAGATTCACAATTCGCCTCACTTAAACTTAAATGCATAGTAATTAATTTTGATTTATCCTAATTAATAGCCTCTTAACCTCCATTACCTATTCTCAAGGGATTTCGATGTACATTTCCTATAAGTAATCGTGATTTCCCTCATTTCCTATTCGAACTGTTCGGTTTGCCTTATACATTCTTCATTCTCTTTGTCGTTTTTTCTGGTATGTTTCTTTTTCAATTATAGGCCTCTTCAA
>NW_021525510.1:0-426 GCF_001605985.2 Dendrobium catenatum | reverse complement strand
AGTATCTCAAGTGGAAGCATAGAATCCAAAAATGAAACCGTAGCTTCCAGATTTAAACTTTTTGTTAAATATGATTCAAATCACATTTTCCAATGAGAATGATGTCTGTGATGGTCTGACAAGCTCTCCATTGGCTAGTGTATGACCTCATGAACTGATTTTTGAGTAGGTTGACACTGGGTGAACTGGATTTGAGCTTGCATCAGCAATCCTCCATGTCCCATGGAAGATCTCGCTGTGCCACCCTTAAGATTGTTATGGTTGGAACAATTAACAAATGTATTAAATAAACATGAGGTAACTCTTTTTCTATGTTCTAGTTCTTATTTATTTCAGGAAACATGCAACTGCAAGATAAAATTACATAAAAAAATAGATTGTAAACTTGTTTAAGTTTTGTTTTGTTCTTTATAGGTGGATGTGGGA
>NW_021525509.1:0-565 GCF_001605985.2 Dendrobium catenatum | reverse complement strand
TTCTTAGTTTCAAGTGCTTTTTCGAATCTTAAGCACACTACAGTACTTTGTGGTTTACCTGCTCTTTGGATTTATGGAGAAGAATTCAAGCTCTTGTAGGCCCCTTTGAGTTTTCTCTCGTTGGAAAGTTTCTTTTCTGAGCCTTGTTCTGGACACCATTCTAAACTTTTTTCTCACTTAAGCTGTCTGACAATTTTTTTGTTACTCTTTTAGATCTAGACACATTCTAAGAAAAATCTTTGTTGATCTAAACTAAAGTAGAATATTTGTCGACGGGTCTACTATGTTAACAATTACTTAAGGAAGTTGATTAAATGGTCCCTAATGTTTGTTATTTCTACTGAATCTCCTATCATTTATGTTGGGATATCATTCCCTGACTTTAGTCTGCATTTGTTTTCTCACCGCAATTTACATGGCTTGTGGTCTTTATTTGGTAGGCCTATTCAAACTGATAGTGTCAAGGCTTTCGGTACTCATTCCTCTGTTGCATGTATGCTTGTTGAATTAGATGTGATTAAAACCTACCATGATTATGTTCGGTTGGTTCAGAGAAATTATGGGA
>NW_021525508.1:0-1138 GCF_001605985.2 Dendrobium catenatum | reverse complement strand
CTATTAAATTAATAAATTATATTTTAGTAAAAGTAATAAATTAAATTAGTAAATTATTTTTTAGTAAAATTAAAAAAGTGCCCCATCATAGCCAGTCGTTGAGTTACCAAACGTCTAACATCATTTCTAAATTTTTATTTTTTGATTTTGTTTTAGCTAAAATAATTAGTAACGGGCATCATTTTAAAAATTTGTCCTTTGATGACCTACTTCAAAGTTGAAGATTAGTTAGAAATTTGATTTATCTGACAATTATGCAGCCCTTGATGTTTGGGTTATTTTGGAAAAGAGTTGATGTGTAATGTGATTGGACACTTAATTATTGAAAGATTCACCGATGTTGACTATGTTGTATCAGAAAGTCAGCTTTATTGTACTGTACTTTTGTCCGAGTTTGCATGTTTACTTGAAACAGTAAGAAGCTAACTATTATATTCATATCTAGTGTTGAAGGTGAATATAATGTCATGCTTTAGATATGCACTAATGTGGGACATCATGGCATTGTTAGAAGGTTTTGGTTTCCTTTTAACTTAGCTTATGTTTCTAAATTGTGACTTTGGTTTAAATCATTGACATTGCTTGTAATCTAGTATTTCAAGGACCAAACATATTGAGATTGATTATCTTTTCATGCCAGTTTTGATAAAATTGTTATATTTATAGTTCATAACAAATGGTAGATATCATTGCCAAAGCTCGCTTCTCTCCCATTTTCTTGCTTATGGAATAGGTTAAAGCTAGCAACATATTAGAAAATTATATTAAAATATCACTATATAAGGAGAGTATATATTTTGGGATGATTTGTGTGATTCTACATCTTATTAGATTTACTCTTTTTATTCCCTTCTTATTGTATTCATCATGTCTGCCTATAAATAGCCATCATTGTTCAATGAATAAAATCATCAAAATTCCATTCCATAGCAAAAGCATCTCTTGAAAAGAAATTATTTCTTCATGACCATAATTAAATGTTAAAGCCTATAATTTTTCATTGATATCTTGGGTTAATGGGAGCAAGTTGGAGATGTTATAAGATGATACTGATTGTATTGATGAGTAAATTGAATGTTGTGGATAAAATTTAGAATGTTCAGTCAAAATGCACTCTAATGTAATATTAGTGGATCAA
>NW_021525507.1:0-309 GCF_001605985.2 Dendrobium catenatum | reverse complement strand
AATTGAATTTATGAGACTTTTTGGCACTATCTGAAAGTAGACAACTCCATGCCAAGTTTGTATTTTTCACACATTATTGCCTAAGTTTCAAAGGTTTCTTGAGATCAACTGCAACTCTAGTAAGCTTCTATAGAATTGTTATGATTTAAAAAGGAGAGTTTACATCAAAATGATGGTCAATTTAACTTGTTCATTTTGTGTCAATTAAATGTCTATATAATTGTCATTGATTAAGCAAACTTAGAACATATCTGTCAACAATTTTCAACAAATATAATAATATATTTAATAATAATAATTTTTAATTAT
>NW_021525506.1:0-267 GCF_001605985.2 Dendrobium catenatum | reverse complement strand
ATGTTTGATGGAGAAATATAGAGAGAATAAGGAGGATTTACATATTATATTTATTGATTTAGTGAAAGCATATGATAAAGTACCAAGAGGAGTATTTTGGAGAGTTCTTGAAAATAAAGGAGTTAATAATACTTATATTCAAATTATTAAAGATATGTATGCATGAGTTATTACTTATGTTCAAACACAAGGTGGTTTGAACAAGTATTTTCCTATTTCGGTTGGATTACATTGTTGACCTCTAAACAATAACCAAAGGAATGAAAG
>NW_021525505.1:0-589 GCF_001605985.2 Dendrobium catenatum | reverse complement strand
TCAACCAGAGTAAATAACTTGCAATGAAATTAAATGCAAAAGAAAAATAAGAACACACCAGATTTATAGTGGTTCGGTCAAATCTTGACCTACGTCCACTCCTCAGAGGCACCCTCCGAGTTTTGCACTAATACCACAAAGTGAATCTCCTTTTGCCCCCACAGTAAGGTGGAGAAGCCTGTACAAAATCACTTTCACCTTCCCCGGTACGGCGGAGTAGCCGGGTTCTTTGACACCAAAGAGATCTTCTTCTCGCCAAAACTTCTCTCAAGACGGCCCTTGAATCCGATGGTACTGAAGTGCAAGTTAGCCGAAGCAACCGTGTGAATATCCCCTTCACACTCCCTTGAAATCCCCTCCAAGGATCTTCTCCCTCTCAAATTTCACCCTTTCCTCTCTCCCTTACAAGTTCTCTCTTCTAATTTTCTCCCAAAGAACGAAAACACAATGGCTGTAAAAGATACACTTTGTCATCCTTTTACACTCTCCAAGTGTCAGCAGAGAACCGAACCGATGTTGTTGAACTTCACTTGAGAGCCTTCAAAGGAGATTTGAAGAAACAAAGAGATCTTCTTCTTCAAGTAACCTT
>NW_021525504.1:0-1359 GCF_001605985.2 Dendrobium catenatum | reverse complement strand
CACAAAGAAGTAAAAATCTCAAAAACCAAAATCACACCACAAGAAAAATAAGCGCGGAAATTTAAAGTGCAGACGCAAGAAATAAGAACATAGAAATTTATAGTAGTTCGGTGAACTCGACCTACGTCCACTCCCCGGAGGCGCCCTCCGAGTATCGCACTACAATCGTGACTCTCCTTTAACCCCCATAGCTAGGCGGAGAAGCCTTAATTGTTTATAGCGGCAACTTCTTTCTGTTTTGAGCTTATTGTCCTGGCCGATATACATATCGTCCAGGACAATCTATTAATGATGGCTGCCTTAATTAAAAATCCCGAATAGAATCTCTATTTTAAACTACATCATTCAGGCCGATAAAATATCGTCCTGGCCGATGTGAGTAAAAATAGAAATTCTAAGTCTCTCAAGTGTGTGTGTGTGTGCAGAGTTACTTAGCATCAGTCTCTTTGAACATTAAAAATAGACTCAAAAAGAGAAAAAACAAAGTACAGACTGACTCAACCCTAAACTTACACAATCTTGAACTGGCTTCGTTTGTTCGTCCGATCTTTGATTCCTGAAAAGTTAGAAGTAACAGGCAGTCCAAGGGAATCAATAGTGTTTGTCAATCATCAAAACATAAGTCATAAAAGTAGATTTTCAACAATCTCCCCCTTTTTTATGATGGCAAAACACTACGAAGATAACCAGCAGTAAAATTAAGGGATCGACAAATGTAAGAACATCATAAACTTCTCTCCCTTTTGACATATCAAAAAGGAGGAGGAAAAAAAATAATATCAAACCACAAATTTTATTTTATTTTATTTTTTTAACCAAGGCATGAAAATGATGTAGTATTCCATGTGATTGATTGAAAAACTTGTGGGTTAATGAGTTAACAATCTCAACAATCCAAAGAATGGTAGAATGTCCGGTCATGGTTACCCTTAGCTCAGACGTTTTCTTAGGGTAGAATCATCTTTTGAAATTAATGACCTAACTCAAAGAATTAATTGGATATTAGAAAAAGAATCCATCCATCACTTGGTTCAAGAAAAAATATCTTTATAAAATAATGAACCAACATAAATTTGTCAAGATCGCTAAACAATCGAAATCAAGCCTTTGAGAATCAAAACTTCTAAGTTCTAAAAGATTTAAAAAGAGAGAATAGCTTGCTTTTGAGTGGGCTAATTTTATGCCTCTTGTCAATTGAGTTGCGCTTTGTGCATCTTTTTATATATTTTCAATTTGGCATCTTTGCGCTTCTTTTGTTAGCATCATTGGCAAAAATATATATATTTTTTTAAATTTTTGCAAGCTACATTCTCTTTTATAATCTCTTAAAAAAATCTTAGTTGTGAGTTTATCTTCTTA
>NW_021525503.1:0-259 GCF_001605985.2 Dendrobium catenatum | reverse complement strand
TTTGGGTTCCTAAATCTGACTGTTATTGAGTTTTGCAGGTGTGCTCTCACCAAAGACCTCGTGGGATCATAGGATAACTGGACATAAGGAGGCTTGCATCTCAAAATTGCTTAAACTCGCTGCGTTATCACTTGCTTGAAATTTTTAGTTTTTGTGTTATCTTTTATTTTGTGCTTACTTTGTGTTATTTTAGTTTGCGTTGTTCATTTTTTTGTTGTTGTTTGTTTTTATGTGTTTTGTTTTCACATTATTCTTTAAA
>NW_021525502.1:0-289 GCF_001605985.2 Dendrobium catenatum | reverse complement strand
ATAACTATTATAATTAATTCTAATTAATTCTAATTAAATTATTATAATTAATTTAATTAATTATAATTAATTTTTATTAGAGTTAATTTTAATTAATTATAATAAGATTAATTATTATTAATTAATTTTAATTAATTACAATTTATTAAAATTAACTAAAATTAATTAGTTATAATTAATTATGAATTAATTATAACTAATAATTTTAATTAAATTTTATAAATTTTAATTAATTAGTTTAATTAATTATGATTAATTAAAGTAATTAATTAAAAATAATTTATTAATT
>NW_021525501.1:0-639 GCF_001605985.2 Dendrobium catenatum | reverse complement strand
TTTCAATACACTGTTGTTATCCACAAGTATCCATTTGTAGGGGACTGCTGTATCCATTACGACCTCCTGAAAATGTTTGTAGAAAACCCATTACTTCTGCATCATATCCACCCTTTCACCAATCTCGGGTGGTTTTGCTAATTGTACTTGTTTACAGGGAACGGTCTTTCTTCGTACACCGGGTTATTCTTGTACCCGACGTGCTTATAGATCTTAATCACCGTTATCGTAGGTGATATTCGTACTTGTGTACACAGTGGTTCATTGTACTTACAATACACACTTGTTATTATCCACAAGCAGGTTTGTGTTTGTCTGTAGGGATCCGTTGTATTCACTACGACCTCTGGAGTCGTTCATAGGAGACCCATTGTTCTTATATCATACCCACCCTTTCACCAATCTTAGGTGGGTGTTTGATTTTACTTGTTGCAGGGACAGATCTTTGATCGCTGGCCTCCAGTATTGTCATCTCAATCAACAGGTGTTGTAGGGATTGTTGTAGGAATTCATGCATCGAGGTCTTACAACATACTTTGTGTCACTACTGACCGAATGAATGTCCTTGTAGTTTGAGTTTCCTCGTGCGTGATTCAAACTTTGATCTTTGCATGTGTTTGGATCCAAATTCAATTTCAT
>NW_021525500.1:0-278 GCF_001605985.2 Dendrobium catenatum | reverse complement strand
TTCTAAGATTTAAGGAATCAAATCAAATCAAATTAAGCAAAAAAAGATTATATTGTACAATATATTTTGTAATGTACAAACTACCAAAAAGTTCACCAGATGAACCTTTGTTGATCCCATAGGATCTATTATTTAGTCTAAAATAATTGTACCAGATGATTTATTATCATCCAGTACAATCTTCGATAGAACTTAACTAAATTATTCTGTACAATATGATTATTGTACTATACAATCAATTGTGGCTAAATTAAAAGTGGGGTTATTGAGCGCCCTCT
>NW_021525499.1:0-200 GCF_001605985.2 Dendrobium catenatum | reverse complement strand
TGGATAACGTGGCACATTTGGATTGTCCTCCAGACGCGTTCGAATTCCGCACAGAACAATCTCTCCACATATAGTATTAAAAAAATTAGCATAAATTATTTTAGATAAATATATCATAACTAACAAAATAAGTTATTCACTTATTAACCATTCAAGATAGTTTAAAGAAAGATTTATGTAATTTAAAATTAGCCAGCAAT
>NW_021525498.1:0-242 GCF_001605985.2 Dendrobium catenatum | reverse complement strand
GATATGGATTCTGTGTATTGATTCATAGATATCGACAGCGACATGAATATAGATTGTATCGATTGATGGATACCGATATCGACATTGATATAGATATGATATTGACATATGAATATTATTGATACGACAGATCCTGACATGATATTGATACATTGAGTCGTCGTACCGGTTCTCGATTGATTGATTGAATGAATTGTTGCAGTATGGATTTGATTTATCATAGAATTGATTTCTTTGATTTC
>NW_021525497.1:0-474 GCF_001605985.2 Dendrobium catenatum | reverse complement strand
AAGGTTATGATGAAAGAAAAAGTTTAAGAAAAATAAATGAGAAATGTTATATAATATATTCATATCAAATGTCAAGTATATATGTTTTCTTTATTTTCTCAAATTCTCCTGAATAAAAATTTCATTTATAACATTTTTTTATTGTTTCATGAATTTATGATAAATACATATTATCTGCTAAGCATTAGCTCACCCTGCTTGTGGGAATGTTTTTCAGGAGAAATTGCTAGAGAGTGATGGTTGAAAGACATTTTACCTACCATTGTAGAGGATCTCAAGATGTCAGGTTTTTATGTTCATGTTATGTAATGTGTTGGTTGATGTGTCGTGGACTACTATAATATTTTCAGTTTATGTTTTAAGAGATTTCATGTTTTAATGTATTAGAGATATTTCAGTTTGGAAGTTTAGTGACTCTTTCTTTCACTATTTTGTTATTGGATGATTATTGTATTTATGTCATTTATGAAATGA
>NW_021525496.1:0-272 GCF_001605985.2 Dendrobium catenatum | reverse complement strand
TTTCAATTCCTCCTCACTCTGGCCTTCCCCTACAACTTTGAACTTCTTTTGGAATTTCTAGCAAATCTAACCTACACCGTCGACAACACAACTTTCTACTCTTTTGTTTGTCGTCAAAACATAGAAATCACCGAGCCGACATCGCCCATAATATTGGGCTATCCACTGAAGGTCTTAGGGTTCGTTCCTTTCTCACAAATGAATTTGAATGGAGTGAGGTTAATCAAGTCCTTAGGAATGCCTCATTCTATCAACATCATCCTCTCATCCAA
>NW_021525495.1:0-588 GCF_001605985.2 Dendrobium catenatum | reverse complement strand
GTATTTACTAAACCCCATTAAAGCTAAATCCAATCAATTACCAAACTAACCCTTAGTATTCGCTCGAATGAAAATGAAAGAGGAGAGATTGTAGGATGCCCTTCGCCCGTAATTCTCCATCTCTACCACATTCTTCTTCTTTTACACTCCGGTGATCCCATCAATGTCCTTTCCAGCTCGATTTCATCGTGACTTTCTCGCCTCCTCATCATTTAATAAGATTTGAGTCACCACTTTATTTCGCAAGTTTGTTAACTTTTATTGAACGAGTATTATAATATATAAATAATAAAAGTCAAACATTAAATACTAATGTCCTTCTCCATAGAGTAGAGTCAAATTAGGGTGTCATTAAGTGTTAATAGGGCTTGATTTCAATTAAAAAAAAAATCTCAGTGTGAACAAAGACAAAAGCAAACTCAACCTAACATTGTAATTAGTTGACTTTTTAATACCAAGTTGACACATGATGAATCAATTCTTGGAGATCAAATTGAATGAATAATTAAAAAAATTAATTTTATTTATTTTACACTAAAATAGTACTGTTAAATCCGATAAATCGGTGGAACTAAAGTCAAACGTTTG
>NW_021525494.1:0-298 GCF_001605985.2 Dendrobium catenatum | reverse complement strand
ACTCTGCCACAGCCATAACACAAAACTCCAATTCCCTTATACTCCACCGGTTGGAAGAACTTCCCTTTCCACCCGTTAATCCATACTCCCGTAAGTAATTTAGTGTCCAGGTTCATTCTCACACAGACGTGGGCGTATTCTCTGCGGCCCCAGCTCCCAGTCTGCGCATCAATCCACAGAGGAGTGCCAAATCTTAAAGCAATCCTAGCAATATTACATTTGTCCCAATACAGCAGGGGCAGGTTAGGCAATCGAATCCACACCGGAGAAGGCAGACCCTCCATCGAAGCCGGAGAGA
>NW_021525493.1:0-1068 GCF_001605985.2 Dendrobium catenatum | reverse complement strand
ATGAAGGATCTACCCGTCCCTTTGCATGTCGGAGAAGAAGACATCTTGAATATTCTTAACATCCCTGACGTCAAACATCTTCTATTCGAGGTTTGTCATTTGACCAAATATATTGAAGAAGAATTTCTATTCAAAGTGGGGCTGTCAATTCAAGCTGGGAGGTCAGTGGCAAAGATGTTGAAGAAGTTTACTAAAGTTCACAAGCCACCTGCCCCTTCTTCAAAAGTTCATTCTAAGCGAAAAAGTGATGATCCTCAGGCCTTGCTTAAGAAGAAGAAATTGGAAGGAATTTCAATGAGCCCTAGCCAGGTTCCCCCCGACTCTCCTCCTGCAAAGTTACATGTTCCTGGGGATGTGTTGAAACATCAGTGCCTTGGACGTCGCAAAACTGATGACTTGGTGAGTAGCATCTTCTCCTTTGTTTTTCAAACTTCTTATTGTTGCATCAATTGGAGCATTTTTTAATGTATCCTCTTATTTTGTTTCAGATATCACGTCGCATGGAGCTTGAGGTCGAGCTTACTCAGACCTTAAACGAATGGAATGATGAATTTGTGAAGGTGAAGTATCTTCAAGGAGAGTATAAGCGAAAGTATGACCATAGAACCAAGGAGGTGAAGGTGCTAGAGGTGGAATTGACCGACTGTAGAACTGAATTGACCAATATCATGACCACTACTTCTCTTAAGAACCAACAGATAGATCGACTCCAAATTGAACTTGTGGAGGCACAAACAACGATCACACAGCTTCTAAAGGATCAAAAGGTCTCTGGAGAGAAGGTGGCGGTGTTAGAAGCTGAAAATAAGAAATCTCAGACCATTATAGCTGAGAAGGAGGCCGTTTTGTTCGGCCTAGAATCTTCAAGAGTTATTGAAGATTTTAAGAAGTCTATAGACTTCAAGATCATCATCCAGGATCACCTTCAGGAGGCTCGCGAGCATATATATAATGTAGAAGTGAAGGCTTTGGAGCAGCAGTGCTTAGATGAAGGCTTTACCCGAGGTTTCCTGAAGGGAGTTCGACTAGTTCAACGCAAGGCCGGAGTTAAGATTGATGGGCTAACTA
>NW_021525492.1:0-287 GCF_001605985.2 Dendrobium catenatum | reverse complement strand
TCCTCTTCTAAAATTTTCTCTTCCAAAATTTCAGATTCATAAAAAACAACATGAGTGGTCTGTTGAGTCCAGTAATTAGGTTGTTAAGCCTAACTAAATGTCTCAAGGCTAACCAAGAAGGGGGTGAATTGGTAATTTAAAAATTTTACTTCTACTCTTGGATTTTTAGAAAACCTTTTTAATTATTAATGCAAGTTAAATTAAAAGTTTTAAAAATAAACTTTTCAACCAGAGTAAACAACTTGCAATAAAATTAAATGCAGAATAAAAAATAAGAAAGAACACAC
>NW_021525491.1:0-1362 GCF_001605985.2 Dendrobium catenatum | reverse complement strand
AGTGGTTCTTCAAAGTCTTGTTCTGGATGAATTAAATTATACTTCTGTTACAAAATGTAGGCAATCAGATATCCTAAAGCTATGTTCTTCTTTCTTTTATGATCAATATGACCAATTTTTGAGAGACCATAAATGTAGTCAATTAGGAGTTGGGCCTCATCTATAGGTTGTGTAGTCATAATCAAGTAGGTAACAGTAGAAAGAAGATGAGTGATGTTGACTCTATCACTGTCTTTAGATATAATGGAAGTTCTTAATACATGCTGGATGATACGGGCATCACGCACCAAGGTTGAAACTTTAGGCAAATGATCCTTAATTCTCCTATCTCTAATTACACGATTAACTTCAGTCCAATCAAAATTAGTGGTGGTTAAAGTGTGTGCTCTCAAGCCTTCAGTCCTTAAGTTTAGGAAGATTCCAAAGTCAGCTTTGGTGATTTCAATTTTCTTTTTGAAAACAAAATAACTAATGACAGAATGGTCGGAGTTGAATGACATATTTCCTAGAAAATAGTGAAAGGTTTCTCTATTTTAGAAGTGTACTAAAGTGAGGATCAAACCAAATTGAGTAGAGGTAAACAAGTGCATTACCTTAAAGGTCAATTGATCCTGTATGAGAACTCTAGATGGGTTGATTTTTGCAGAGACAAACCTAGCAAATGATTCTTCATTGGCTATAAAAAGGATGTTTTTGGATGTATTTCTTGGAGGACCCTTAGTCAAAGACTTTTGGCGCTTGCTAGAACTTGCCATTTGAAAGATCTCGAGAGAAGAAAGGTTTGAAAGAGATGTGTGAAAGTGACTGTTCAGTAAAAACTGTCGTTAATTTAAAGAAGAACGACTGCGTACTAGGGAAAATTTTCGTTCTTCCCGTACGAATTTGATTTGTCCCGTACGAAAATATTTCGTATGGATGAACAAATGAGTTTAAAAAATAATGGCTTTTCGTAAACACAAAATTTTTAAAGCGTCCTTTCGTACAGACTTTTGACCAAGACGATCGTACAGACGAACACGTGTTCGTACGGACGATCAGAAATTTAACTCATTTTAATGGCAGTTGAAAACCGTCCCCCGACATGAACTGACATGTGTTTGTCTGGACGAACCAAAGATTCGTACGGACGAAGTTCATAATAAAAATTGTCTTATCCATTCAACTGCTGCATTCAATCATCCCGTCGTTTGAAAAATATGTCGTCCCATATGATTGTGATGATCGTACAGACAAACTACATTAAAAATTGCTCTTAAGACGGTTCAAAATCACGCAGTTTGTCATTTTACACACATCGTCCCGTACGACAAATTTTCGTCCCCGATGATGATGACCACTAATTTTCATTTTCACACTCAAAAC
>NW_021525490.1:0-342 GCF_001605985.2 Dendrobium catenatum | reverse complement strand
ATTCAACGAGAATTTATTTTGAATACTGATCACGAGGCTTTACGATTTTTGGGGTCACAACAAAATCTGAACAGAAGACACGCCAAATGGGTTTCTTTTTTGCAAGAATACACTTTTCATATCAAGCATAAAACTGGAGTTTTGAATAAAATTGCTGATGCTTTAAGCCGAAGATCTCATTTGTTAATAACTATTTTTCCGATTGTTACTTCTTTTGATTTTTTGAAAGACACTTATGCAAATGATTCTGATTTTGAAAATATTTGGAATGCTTGTTGTGCTTCTGGGACTAATCCTTCTGCTCCATTTGTTATACACCAAGGTTTCTTATTTAAAGGAACT
>NW_021525489.1:0-211 GCF_001605985.2 Dendrobium catenatum | reverse complement strand
GCATGTAATGTCTTAGTTTTTGAGCTGCAAAGACTAAGGCAAGACAATGTTTCTCAATCGTTGTATATCGAATTTCCGTTGGTAGAAGTCTCCGACTTAGGTAGTAGAGAGCGTTCTCTTTCTCTTCGTCATTGACTTTAGCAAGGAGGGCCCTGAGAGACTCGTCAAGGGTCGTAGTGTAAAGTATTAAAGGTCTCCCCGGAATAGGGGC
>NW_021525488.1:0-344 GCF_001605985.2 Dendrobium catenatum | reverse complement strand
TTGGTGAACACGTGAAAGCGGTGACGTGGCAGCTTTTTTTTTTTATTTAATTTAGGATTTTTTGAAAAGAATATAACTTTTTCTAATGATGATTAAAAACTTATTTTAGGAAAAATATTTTTTTAAAAAAAGTTATTATAAGAAATAAATTCCTCATATAAAACTTTTTAAAAGCAACACAAAAAAGAATAATCAAATAAAAATTATGGCTGCAATATGAAAAATAAAATAATGAAAAAGCCCTCATTTGGAACAACTTTCTTACTGCTTCTTAAAACATTTTTTTCGTACAAAAAATTTTTAAACTAAAAAATTTTATACTAGAATTCTGCTTTAGAAAACAA
>NW_021525487.1:0-230 GCF_001605985.2 Dendrobium catenatum | reverse complement strand
ACCCATATTTTTTTTGCTTTAGTCATGGATTTGCTTACTCAACATTTACAAGAGGATGTTTCCAAGCATATGCTTTTTGCTGATGATAATATTCATGTTAATAAGCCTAAAGAGGAAGTTGAAGGAAAAATTGAATTATGTATGTCAACCTTAGAATCTAAAGATTTTGGTTTGAGTAGATCTAAAACTAAATACATGGTATGTAATTTAAGTAGTAATAGATCTAGTGG
>NW_021525486.1:0-265 GCF_001605985.2 Dendrobium catenatum | reverse complement strand
GATGAAATTATGAAGGATGATCATAAGACAATCACATTTACTGCTTGGAAGATTTTGCTCGATGGGGGAAGAAATTTGAAGAAGGCTATTAGGTGGAAAAGGGAAGTAAAATCAGTGTTTTAAATGATGCTTGGTTGCTGGACAAAAGCATCAATCGTTGGCCAACTTACGTGGACTGTAATGTGTTGGAAGGAATTTCAGTTCAGCAGCTTTTAACTTTTGATGGTGATTGGAATTTTGAATTGCTTCGTAGGGCATTTCACTC
>NW_021525485.1:0-270 GCF_001605985.2 Dendrobium catenatum | reverse complement strand
TTAGAGCACTACCGACGGACCTTCAGAGCTTCACGCATGTTGAGGCGTGCTAGGGCTTACATGCCTGTGGACGTCTGGATCCGTAGTTTTCTCCAGGAGGGGTACTTGTCTCCTGTTACGACGTCACTGCACGACCCGTTTGGCTTCGGTTTACAGCGTGGTGCTCCATTGTCAGAGGAGACAGCGGAGCCTTCTTTTTCAGTTAGCTGTACTTCTCCAGCTTTGTCAGGGAATGACGAGAGTTTACTCTTGACCGGTTTCTTAGCTCTC
>NW_021525484.1:0-328 GCF_001605985.2 Dendrobium catenatum | reverse complement strand
ATAATGAGCTACTTCTCCACTAGAAATTAATGAGCTTGGCACAACTAAAGTTTAACTTCTTAAGCTCAAACCGAAACAGCCATAGTTCTCATGAAACCAGCAAAAATTCAAAGGACAAATGGAAGATGAAAGGACAGATAACATAAAAGGAGAGGGGGAAGATGAAAAGACACAAGGCAAGAAAATACAAGAAAATTTCAACTTGTGTTGACCCCCCCTTGCATACATCAACTTATAATATTAACAATCTTATCATCAACAACAATCTTTAAAGCTATAATTCTATCTCCTATCCTATTAATTTTTATAACATTATCCTTAAACTCTT
>NW_021525483.1:0-251 GCF_001605985.2 Dendrobium catenatum | reverse complement strand
TGCAAGGCACAGTCGGATTATTCCACATCAATACCCTACTCGATCCTTAGCCCAATTTTAACATTATTCATCTGTGTTTTCTTTAGCCTGTTCGTAATGTCACAATTTTATTTGAGTTTCCCTTATATTCTTATTTCATCTCGCAATATATGTAAAAAAGAAAATCAATTGAAGTTGAATAGAAAATATCTTGCATAAAGAGCCCTTTCCTCTCCATGGCTAACCAAGCATTATTTCCCTTTGGATTGTGA
>NW_021525482.1:0-205 GCF_001605985.2 Dendrobium catenatum | reverse complement strand
TACTATGTGTGTCTTACGGTGAATCGTGCATGTGTAGGCTATGTGATCTAGCATGCCATAAGAGAAGCACCTAACACCGAAAATGGGTTCACTAACCTATGTGGGTGGTGATGCGTCTTCCTAAAGTTCTGTGATGTATGCAATGCTGGGGGTTTGCTTGGTTGGGCTAATGTGGATGAAGTCTTATATTTTTTTAGTTCTACGA
>NW_021525481.1:0-259 GCF_001605985.2 Dendrobium catenatum | reverse complement strand
TACATGGTTCAACTCAAATCTTAGGGGTGTCAATTTCAGGTCACGGGTCGGGTTCAGGTCGAATCCGGAATTGACCCGGGTTCAAACGGGTCGACCCTAACCCGACCTGGGTAGACAAACAGGTCTGAAATCCGAACCCGGACCCGACCCGATTTTGGATTCTGCCGGCGCCGGAACGTCAGAACGGCGGCGGGCGGACGGCACTAATTCTACAACTGGAATTCCAACCCCTAATTTGACAAGTTTATTAAAAGTGTAA
>NW_021525480.1:0-344 GCF_001605985.2 Dendrobium catenatum | reverse complement strand
ACGCCGATTAACGTTTGAATCCTCAAAGAAGCTCATACAAAATCCCAATGTAGCTATAAATTTGCAATTTTTCATTAATCATTATGTCTAATGAATTACATGACAATGAGCTACTCTTTATAGCGGTAGAACATTCTCAAAATGACAACTATCCTAAGGAAAATATGACAATAAACTACTTCAAAAGGGAAAATGACACCATAACCCTTGAAAATTGAAACAAAGATAAATAAAGCTAAAGAAAATAAAAATGACTACATACATAAAAATATTAACAAGGACTAAACTCATATATATGGTGTAAGGCGATTATAATTTGTGATGGATGGTTTAGGTAATAAATA
>NW_021525479.1:0-209 GCF_001605985.2 Dendrobium catenatum | reverse complement strand
TCCTGGACGGATCCTAATTTGATGGTACCCACTCTTAAGGTCTATCTTGGAAAATAAAGTGGCCCCGGTCATCATGTCCAGCATGTCATCTAGCCGAGGAATGGAAAATCTATACTTGACGGTAATCTTGTTGATAGCGTGGCTATCAACACACATTCGCCACGAGCCGTCTTTTTTGGGAGTTAGGAGAGCAGGAACAGCGCAGGGGC
>NW_021525478.1:0-315 GCF_001605985.2 Dendrobium catenatum | reverse complement strand
TAAGAGAGCTTAAATAAAAGGCCATAAAAAAACACCCAAATTTTCAACTTGCTATTAAAGATCATCCAGGACAGATCTTCTTGTACAATTTGTTTAAACCAACCCTTTTAGCCTGGATGATCTAGGTTTATTGTATGATTAAAACACAATATTTGTTTTGATTGTCCAAGATGATGTGGACATTATCCATTTTGATTAGTTCAAAATCATACACAATCATCTAATAGATAGTTCAGGACGTCCAAGAGATAAATCGGGATGATATAGAAATATAACTGATCAGCGAGAACATTATGGATATCATCCTGTATGATT
>NW_021525477.1:0-221 GCF_001605985.2 Dendrobium catenatum | reverse complement strand
AATTCTTAAACTTGATGCATTTTATGTATTAAGTTTAACCCAAATATTGAATTTTTGATATACAATGAATTTTTTATTTTTATAATTTTTATAAATACTAGATTTGGAGATGAGTCAAATGACTTTGAGTTTGTTTCATTTGGAATTTTGTATAATTAGTTATCCTTTTTTTGAAGTTTATGAAATTTAATAGATTTTTTTAATTATTTAATTTGTTCCAA
>NW_021525476.1:0-266 GCF_001605985.2 Dendrobium catenatum | reverse complement strand
TTTGTTTTTCTCACACGCATATTGGATACGCGTGTCCTTTTGAAATTAAATAGTATTTTAATTGGATACAGCTTTTCTGGATACATCTATGTCGTATCCAACACGTACCGGGGCCTACCGGAGGTGTATCAGTTTGTCGGATACACATGCCTTCTGAGTTCAACATAGCCAATAACTAAAGCACTCAAATATGCATGTAGGCGGCTGGGAGCAGTTTTTTTTTTATTAGTACTATTATTCTGAGAATTATATATATATATATATAT
>NW_021525475.1:0-393 GCF_001605985.2 Dendrobium catenatum | reverse complement strand
ATAATTTAAAGCACAGAAAAAGCAATTTAAAGATTTTTCATTCAATTAAGCATTTACTTGTTCTTTCCTATTCCATTGATTAAAAGGAATATCAGTTTTAACTCCATTAACAATACGTGATGTTGATGAATAACCAATTAAAATCATATGCCACATGTGAAAATCAATCGATTACAAGAAAGTTGTCATGTGGATTTTCCAAAAATTTAAAGTAATATTTTCAAATAAAGATGATCTAGTGATTGAATATCCTTTCGCAATATTATGATTTGAAAAATTAGCCATGGATTGAAATTCAAAAGATTTTAAAAACTTATTTTTTGAAAACGGCTCTGATACCACTTGAAAGTGCTCATATGACACTAGAAAGTGCTCTGATACCACTTGAAAGTG
>NW_021525474.1:0-257 GCF_001605985.2 Dendrobium catenatum | reverse complement strand
CTAGCCTTAATCGAAAGTTCTCTCTCATTATCGGAAGGGGTAATTAACTATAGGGGCTTGCACCTATAGGAAATCAGAACTCATATCATAAAGTCCTCACAAAACGAGGGTGAAATCTTTGGGTTGTGTATTAACTACAAACCCAATTTGCCTTCCCAAAATTTACCCTGGAACTTAGGCTTCGTTTGATTCGGTTTATGCTTACATAAAAAGGAGTTTTAGAAAATGAGGTTGAGAAAAAGACGTTCAATGAAATG
>NW_021525473.1:0-271 GCF_001605985.2 Dendrobium catenatum | reverse complement strand
AAATTACTGAACCTTACCCAGTTTGAATGAATCCACCAGTGTTTGCAGTCTATTACAAATGAGGCCCTTCATTGACACTAATTATTATGTGCGGACATCAGATGGAGAGAACCGTCTAGATTTGCTGCGCTTTTACTAGCCTTTTGCTGGGCTTTTGCAAAAGGTCAGCAAATATCTAATATTTACTAAATAATTAAATATTTGTTACGCTTTTGTTGCATTTTTGTAAAAGGGTAGCAAAAGTGCAATAAAAATGTATTCATAATTGAAT
>NW_021525472.1:0-300 GCF_001605985.2 Dendrobium catenatum | reverse complement strand
ATTAATAATTTAATTAATAATTTAAGTATTATTTAATAAGTTTTACTTAATTATTAATATTTTAAATTATATTAAATTATTAATTAGTTAACCAAAAAAAAGGGTCTAGGGTTTGTTTTTTTTGCTTCTATTTGGTCGTTGCTGTTCGGCTTCGTTCCCTCGCATTAGTGTTGAGTTTTGCGCGAGTCTGTTCTTCGGCTCCCTCGACGACGTTCCCTTACGACATTTTGATCGGAAGCAACGACGGGAGCTCGCTCGCCGTAAAGCTAGCTTTCTCCCTTTCGCGCGCTTCTTCAGCCA
>NW_021525471.1:0-551 GCF_001605985.2 Dendrobium catenatum | reverse complement strand
TATAAAGGTGGTCCAAGGATACCGGTCTCTCCATGATGGGATTCGGTAGGGAGAAGACAACATACTGCTATTTTGCCATTGCTTCTTCAACTTGCCTCCCTTTTGACACAGATTCAAGAAAGGAAGCCGCAAAATGCGCAATTTTGATTACAGTTGCAGATGATTTCTTTGATGAGAAAGGCTCAATGCAAGAATTATCCATCCTAACCGATGCAGTACAAAGGCAAGAAAACATTATAAATACTCTTGATTGGAATTCATCATTGCACTTTCAGCTTATTTATAGTTCTTTTATTTCAATAAATAATATGGTAATACTTTTTTTTATACAAAAATATGCTCAACATTTAAATATGAGTTAAAATTCATTCATTCTTTATTTAATTTATCTAATTAATTGTTATATTAATCATATATATAAATAATTATGCATACTTGCATTATATATTCCAACTTTTTAAAAGCTTTTATAGTATATAACGATCATTTACGCAATTGAGAGATAATATCTTTGATATCTAAAATGATGTGTAAGATTAACGAAAATTTTG
>NW_021525470.1:0-213 GCF_001605985.2 Dendrobium catenatum | reverse complement strand
GAGGATCCCGCTCCTCATCCTGCACCTGTTCCTCTCTGTTAGCACTCTCAGCTGGATCAGTTGGTGGAGAGATTTGATCAGAGTGAGACCAGCTTTGAGGCATACATTTCTGCACATGAGCTGAAACATACTAAGGACATCATCCGTATGTAGCATCAGCACGACCAGTACATGGCCTAGTTTGGATCTCAGTTTGCCACATTGACCAGTTAC
>NW_021525469.1:0-342 GCF_001605985.2 Dendrobium catenatum | reverse complement strand
CTGATGATCCAACCCGCCAGTGTACTCCACAAAATGTGGCGAGTGCCTCTGAACCTGTAACTGCAGCGCAGCTTCAGGGCTTAATTAGCGAAAAGATTAAGGCCATTATAGTTGCTGAACAAGTAGAGAAGCTGGTAGGAAAATGTCGCCCGTACCCATCAGAGTACGATCAGGTGCCATATCCAAAGGGATATTGTGTGCCCAAGTTCAATATCTTCGATGGCAACAAAAATCCCAGACAGCACCTAGCACAATTCAAAGCCAGGTAGTGGGAACACAGGGGGCAATGATGCTCTGCTATTCAGGTAATTCGTAAGCAGCTTGAATGGAACTGATTTCAAA
>NW_021525468.1:0-262 GCF_001605985.2 Dendrobium catenatum | reverse complement strand
AAATTGATTGATTGGGATATCTTTCCAAACATAACCCGAAAATTTGGGAAAGGATTTGAAGGCTTTAGAAGATTTCAATTTTGAATTTCAGATTTTTCCAAAATTAATGCTAGTCTAATTTAGGAAAATGTTAGACGATCAATTTGAAATTTTGGGGGGAAATGGAAGAAGAGGTCATGATGGCTTCAGCCATGGGAACAAGGAGGTGGTCGTAGGCTATGAAGAGGGGGGAAAGGAGAGGTTGTGCATGGTCAAGGCAAGG
>NW_021525467.1:0-226 GCF_001605985.2 Dendrobium catenatum | reverse complement strand
CCTTCATTACGTTGCATTAATTTGCAAAGCTTTAATAATAAGGGAAAATTTTAAGATTCAAGAAGCTAGCTTTCATGCTAAGAAAATGGCTCTGCTAGGGTTACGACGCCTCCGCCGTTTTTTCGTCTCCTTCGTTTGGTGAAAGCTTCCTTCTCATCTTTTCGCCTGTTGTGTATGGCGTCTTCATGACTTTCCGATCCTGGTTTCCTGAGCGGGACTGCGTCTC
>NW_021525466.1:0-207 GCF_001605985.2 Dendrobium catenatum | reverse complement strand
ACTTCTTCTGATCAACAGACTTACCACTTGGGTCCTAATCCAATGGAGCACTAGAAGTCTTGAAAGTGTTAATTGTCTTAGCTTTGTCAATCTCATACTTATTGAAAATGTCATTTATATTTTTTGTTTGATTTAAAAAGGTTCCATCCGCCAATTATTTTATGCTAAATCCCAAAAGTAGGACAACTCTCCCATCAAACTCATCTC
>NW_021525465.1:0-292 GCF_001605985.2 Dendrobium catenatum | reverse complement strand
TGCAGAGTGTGTTCTCTAGAAGAATAGACAGTCTGTAAATTTCAGATAGCGTACTCGTAGTCACACGTGTTTCCTTACAACATTTCAAGAAAATTATTTCGCGCGAGGTTCATAAAGTTGAAGAACTCGCCAACCTCTATCTGCCTCACCGTAAAAATGGAACTGTGCCAAAGAATGTGCTATATTCCACAAGAGTTCGTGAAGAGGAAAATCATGACTGAGATTGCATGCTTCTCGACTCTGAGGAATTATTTGCTACGAGGCTACCCAAGTTCAATACCAAGAATATTCA
>NW_021525464.1:0-280 GCF_001605985.2 Dendrobium catenatum | reverse complement strand
AAAACCCAAAATTCATGTAATGGACTTTCTTCTCCTTCTATTAACAATCTTACCAAAAAAAATGACAAAATTGTCAATGTTTATGCATTGTCCGGTCCATTTACTGAATTTGTAAAGAATACCCTTAATCTCCATTGACACCTTCTTATTAGCTTCAGAGAAAATCATCACATCATCAGCATACAATAAGTGTGATAGCCGTGGACCATTCAGACAAATGCTAATTCCAATAGAAGTTAGTGCAAGAGCATTAGTAAGGAGTTGAGAACAAAGTATGAAA
>NW_021525463.1:0-600 GCF_001605985.2 Dendrobium catenatum | reverse complement strand
AAATAACTAACATTCAAAATAATGGATCAATGATGTACAAAATAATGAATATTTTATGTATACTCTTTTTCATCTCTATAGAGTGACAATAGTGAGGGAGGCCGGATGGGTTGGGGTTGGGACTTGTTTGTGGAGGAGTTTGGACACCGGCACAGGGGTGGCTAGGATGTGTGCGAGTTCGCACAATCAGATGGACACAGATGGCTCAAGTGCCGCTAGTGGATCAGCAACAAGGAGATAGAGCTGCCAGGATCGGAAGTCGGAACGAGATCACAAGAGCATAGTCGAAAGCCGATCTTCCAATTGTAAGTCCATTCTTTCTATTTCTTCATGCTTTTATACAAAATGTTGCCTTCAAATGTGTCTAGGACATGACTTGCGTGTTGTCTAGTTTTGTCGACGTGGAGAAGTTACTTGAGGGACAGTTAGATGTCAACAAATTGCCTCCCAAAGAATTAGTTGTGTAATTTTCACACAATAAATTTGTTATAATGTCAACCTTTAGACTTGTTGAACCTTGCAGAATTATATAAAATTTGCCGCCTGATTTATAGAGACAGATGACAAATGCCTCATGCTTTGTAGGAGGATATATGAATT
>NW_021525462.1:0-238 GCF_001605985.2 Dendrobium catenatum | reverse complement strand
ACGTCCACTCATTATTCAGCTCGTACATGCCACTAAAAAAGATGAACAAATAACAAATTCTTAATATACGTTAATTTTAAGAATAATATTATTTATAAATCCTAATTTTAACATGAGAATATCATAATGAAAAACTACATTAATTCAATTATGACATCAACATATTTAAATAATTAGTATATTATGAAAAAATTTAATATCCAATAAATTACTTCTACTTATCTCTTCTGTTTGCTTG
>NW_021525461.1:0-287 GCF_001605985.2 Dendrobium catenatum | reverse complement strand
GATCTTAAGTATTTAAAGAATTGATCTACCTATGCATACATTTTCTTTTATATTTCGAGTCTGTTAAGAATTGATTGGCTTATTCCATTGAACCTTTTCAACTTTTCAATGGTTATTCTATTGGTCTATTCATCCATCAATATACTCTCCAAACAATTCTTTAACAAAAAGTGAAGATAGTTGAAACTTTCTACTACCAACTGTTTTCCATGAAGCAGACACTTCTTTTAATTATATGGTTTATTGTAATCATTAAGCAGCCTGAACTTGCCTTTTGTCAAAAATTT
>NW_021525460.1:0-378 GCF_001605985.2 Dendrobium catenatum | reverse complement strand
TCTGGGGAGTGGATGTAGGTCTGGTTCAAACCGAACCACTATAAATCTAGTGTCATTTACTTTACTGTTTTTACTTTTTTGCATTTTTTTAGCTTTAAAAACTCTGTGGTTGAAAAACGCTTTCTACAAAATCTTAAAAGAAAATTTTCATTTTGGTTTATCTCATTTTAAAAGAGGGATTAAAATTTTTAAACTACCAATTCACACCCCCCCTCTTGGTAGCCTTGCGACATTAACTTAGGTTTAACAACCTATTTACTAGACTCAACAGATCGTCCAGGCTGATTAATTTAAAACCAATTTCAATTATCCTGATCATCGCCCTGAATTGGAGCTGTCCGATGTTGATCGTCTAGGACATCGTCCCGGTCGATCAGG
>NW_021525459.1:0-250 GCF_001605985.2 Dendrobium catenatum | reverse complement strand
TCTGGATGACTGTATTGAACTGAACGAGAAACAAGATAAAAAGACTGATAGAAAAAAAAAAAAGAAAAGAGATGAAAAGATTGATAGATGAATCCTTTCACTATTGACATCTGGGGCATCACAGTGATAGCCTAAGGGTGGCAATCAAGTTAAAGCGGTTCGACGACATTGGTCAAGTAACAGTAATTCAACGACTTTTATGACAATTCAACCACTATAGTTGAGCGGTGGTGGTCTAATAATGAAGGTT
>NW_021525458.1:0-225 GCF_001605985.2 Dendrobium catenatum | reverse complement strand
CCACCACCAGCACAGCCGTCAGGGCAGTTTCAGTCTCAGCCACAGACACAGCAGCAGTTTAGACGCCCTCAGAGGACTCCGGAGACTCAGCAGTCTCTACAGGAGAAGCTTAACAAGGGATATCCCTTCAAAAGGGAAAGTGTGCAGAAGATTTTTAAATTCCTTGTTAAGAAGAACATTTTGGTATTCCGGTCAACAATAAGGCAAATGAAGAAGGGCAGACGG
>NW_021525457.1:0-242 GCF_001605985.2 Dendrobium catenatum | reverse complement strand
TTTTAGATGTTAAAATAAATTTTTAAATTGATAAAAAATGTTTTTTTCAAAACCGTCTATTAGAAAAAACTTGAATAAATATTAGTGGCGGAACCAGAAAATATTTACAGTGGGGACACAAACTGATGTTTTTCAAAAATTCCCTCAAATTTTTCAGTCAAACTTAAAATCAACATAAGGAAAAAAAGAAAAAAAAAAGTTTATAAGTGTTGCGTCCTGGAATATTCGCGGCGGTAGAGAAA
>NW_021525456.1:0-393 GCF_001605985.2 Dendrobium catenatum | reverse complement strand
ACATCATGACTTTGAGAAAGATTGATCAACAATTAAATATATATAATTAATTAAGATGAAGGCTTAATGACCAGGCTTTCATTTTTAATCAACTTGAAATGAAGAGGGAATAAACTATCATCCTTCTCTCCCTTTGTTTCTTCGAACCATGTAGAGAAGACAACCTTTATAACTTTTGCACTTAGAAAATCAATATCTATATGCAGATATTCAGGTGTCTGTTTTTATGCAGGGATTTTAATATAAATTTTTTGGTATAAGGACAAAGAAGGGCCTTGCTTTAATTTTTAAAAAATAAAATAAAATTGTTGCATGCTGGTGTTCTAAGAAAAATATTTGATCAACTCTTTTTTTTTTTACTTAAATTAATCCACCCCTTGTATAAATGAAAAA
>NW_021525455.1:0-519 GCF_001605985.2 Dendrobium catenatum | reverse complement strand
ATTATGAGGGAAATAAATTGGTATTAGTTCTAGCACAGAAGCTATGAGAATAATCACAAGTAAACTCACACGGTTCTTCTTTGAGATTTCAACTGTAACATATCAAATTAGAAGATTCCACATCTAAATGGATGTTAGTTTATAAATCTTGACAAAAAGTATCAATACAACCACAAAATTTGAAAACTTTCAAGAATTGAAGAACTTGAAGGTACCAATTGAGCATATGCTATTTTGTTATTCAGATTTTTAGCATTCTACTTCAAATCTTTACTATAATTTGACTCTTCTAATATGATAAAGGATTCACTTGCACAAAGAAGAAAAATATATATTATAAGCTATTGAAAGTAATTAATTCCTAAGGTGCATTAAATTTTTAGTAGAATGCAATGATTTTTCTTTCATTTTATTTTATCAACTCTAGATGTAGATAGATAATAATGTTAGAAGCAACTTTATCAAGATGAATATCATTTTCTTAGAGACAAGCCAAGTTTTTTGTAGTTTAAAACAAAG
>NW_021525454.1:0-286 GCF_001605985.2 Dendrobium catenatum | reverse complement strand
CAAAAACTAAATCAAAATCCAAAGACTGTAAAACCTTCAAATATTTACAGCCTATGCCACTAGACCTGTCACATAGAAGTTTCCGATCTTAGAGCCTTCACCAAAGCCTCTAATCACTTCTAGACCATTAATCCTGATATGTTGATAAATAAACTGCATTTTCTAGACTCATCTCAACCCCTAGTCGTCATGAGTCCAAAATGACCAAAATACCCCTATGGGGCTCATATTGTGATTTCAAACCAAACGACCTCCAAATTGAATGCAACTACCTCCAGCAAGTTTC
>NW_021525453.1:0-279 GCF_001605985.2 Dendrobium catenatum | reverse complement strand
AAGATATCCACCTTGTTACATGATATGACTCTAGAAAAAAAAAAAAATATAGAATAAAATAAAAACTATCTATAACCCTTGTTTACCCAGTCTTGAGTTGATCGAAATTACAAGCGAAAGCTGGTCTTATTTCCTGAAATATTAGTACACACAAAATAAAAAAAAGAATATCATAAAAATAGGAGAAAGCAATAACAGATATAATAATGTTTGTTATCATCAAAGTTACTGTGCTTGGATCTGGTTTGTAATACTATACACATATGAAATGTACAATTA
>NW_021525452.1:0-254 GCF_001605985.2 Dendrobium catenatum | reverse complement strand
GGGGATGGTCTGATCCATTACAAAGCACAAGCTATAAAGGTGAATAAACTGAAGTAACATTCACAACTTTTCTAAAATCCAAGTTCTCCCTATAAGTAATTTCACATACAATATTACCTCGCATGTGAGGTCATATGATCTTATTTAAAATTGAAAGGAAAGAAATTCTTCATTCATCTATTTGGCATGAAAAATATCAAATTATACCAAAAAAAAATTTTTTCCCTTTCGTTTTGGTTATTCATGCACCTGCT
>NW_021525451.1:0-259 GCF_001605985.2 Dendrobium catenatum | reverse complement strand
TTAAAATTAATTATTTTAATTTAAATCAATTATTATTAATTATTATTAATTAAAATTAATTGCTAATTATAATTAATTATTTTTAAATCATAATTTATTATTATGAAGCATAATTAATTATAATAAGAAAAAATATAATGATGCCTCTCGATCCACGTGCCAACCTCTACAACCCCACGAAGTTACGAATCTTCTAAACTTAGATTGTCGCTTCGTTGTATGCGACGGACCGGAAAACCACCTATACACGCCTTTATTG
>NW_021525450.1:0-227 GCF_001605985.2 Dendrobium catenatum | reverse complement strand
TTTGTTCAGCCAGACTAGCTTGTTTTTGTCTAATCTCAAATTGATCTTGAACTTCAAATCTACACTTTAGAATTCATGCATTCACCAATACATCTTGACATAAATCTCAAGTCCTAAATTACAATTCACTTTGATTAATTTTTAATGGAGGGAAAATTTAACCGTTCAATTTTCAAAATATCATGCTTCTTTGATTTCAATGCAAAAGTGGGCTCCTTAGATTTCCA
>NW_021525449.1:0-326 GCF_001605985.2 Dendrobium catenatum | reverse complement strand
CACACAATCTTCTACACACACTTTAGATGATTTGTCAGGTCAACCAACTCTAATTTTAGGCTAAGTCGGTGTTTACCTTTCTGCTACTTATCTATCAAATTTTCTATAATTTTCACTGCATGTTGGTTATTAAACTTGATTAATTTAATTATTTATTTATTTATGCAATCTAAAAATTAATGTAATGGGCATTAGATTACCCAGGTTATGAGCAATCTGGATGCTCATAAAGTTTTCTACAGGTGGTTATGCTCACACAGAGCTAAATCAATGTGACAAAAAATAAGTCTTTAAACTAATAAATTTTCTATATGTGCTAAAAATGA
>NW_021525448.1:0-311 GCF_001605985.2 Dendrobium catenatum | reverse complement strand
ACGCATTGCAACCAAAAACATGTAAATATGATAAATTAGGTGTTCTTCCTTTTAGCAACTCATAGGGTGTTTTATTTAATTTAGATCTCACATTCATCCTATTTAGAACATAACATGTAGTGCTAACCGTCTTATCCCAAAAATATTTCGAAGTGAGTATTCTACCAACATTGCTCGGGCGGCTTCTATTAATGTTCTATTTTCCTTTCGATTACCCCATTTTGCTGAGGGGTTCTAGTTACAAAAAAGTTGTGATCAATTCCTTTCTCCTTATAAAAATTATCAAATCTTTCATTTTCAAATTCTCATCC
>NW_021525447.1:0-249 GCF_001605985.2 Dendrobium catenatum | reverse complement strand
CAAGATTGGTGGCTAAGGGGTATAACCAAATATAAGGAATTAACTTTGAGGAGACCTTTGCCCCTGTAGCTAGATTGGAAGCCATTAGAGTGCTATTAGCCTTTGCCTGCTATAAAGGATTTAAGCTTTTTCAAATGGATGTCAACAGTGCTTTTTTAAATGGGGAAATAAAAGAAGATGTGTTTGTAGAACAACCCCAAGGTTTTGAGAGTTTCCAATTTCCAAATCATGTGTTTAAATTAAAAAAGG
>NW_021525446.1:0-329 GCF_001605985.2 Dendrobium catenatum | reverse complement strand
CATCTGGTGTTAGGTACACTAAATTTTTGTGTTTAGAATATGGACATCAAAACTTTCTGTTCAGATTCATTCATAATGAATTAGGTTGTTAAACCCAAGCTTATGTCCCAGTGGCTAACCAAGAGGGGGGGGGTCAATTGGTAATTAAAAAATTTGAACCCTCTTTTTAAACTTTGGAAATTAAAACTTAATTGTTAGTGAATTTTTTAGAAAAAGATTTTTCAACCACAACTTATAAATGATAAAATAAATTAACAAGCAAAAAAGTAAAGAACACTAGATTTATAGTGGTTCGGTTAAAACCAGGCCTACATCCACTCCCTAGAGGC
>NW_021525445.1:0-380 GCF_001605985.2 Dendrobium catenatum | reverse complement strand
GTACGACTTTTGACCAAAAGTTTCGTACTGTACGAATAAGTGGATCGTACAGTACGATACATAATAAATATCGTACCGAACAACTATAACTCAAATTTGTCCTTTTGTGATGATGTGAATCGTACCGTACAAAGCGAATGGATCGTACAGTACGATACTCAATAATGTCATACCAACCGGCTTTAATTCATCCCAATCCGTGCTGACGTGGCTCGTACTGTACGAAAGAAGAGGAATCGTACAATACGGTAGGCAATTATGCGAGAAGATTATCGTACAGTACGATGTTTATCGTATAATACGATCAACAGAGCTGAAATTTGCCTATTGGTGGATGTATGTAGATTATGATATATCATACAGTACGATATGGATCGTAC
>NW_021525444.1:0-228 GCF_001605985.2 Dendrobium catenatum | reverse complement strand
TAAATGATCTTTATAACTTACAAATAATCCACTGGGGATTATAATTTTATATAGAATCATCATATATGAGAAAAATAAAAAGGGAGTAGTTTGATCATCTTTGATAAGTAAAGACTTAACAAAGCATCTCGACCACCAAAGGAGAAATGCAAGATTTTGTTTAAAGATTGATTCTATGATTGAATTTGTTCCGATTAACTCAAAGAAAATCATATGAATTTTCTAGAG
>NW_021525443.1:0-539 GCF_001605985.2 Dendrobium catenatum | reverse complement strand
CTCAAAGAATTGAACCATGATGAACTCAAGTGAATGTAGGGAACTTGAACTTGCCAAAATCACATGAGACTTATGAACTTGGTTTGAACCAAGTTATAGGGACTTGCAATGAATATGTGATAAGCAAAGGCCAAATGCAATTTATTTGCAATAAAAGAAAAGCAAGAAGGTCTTGACTTCCAAATAATGGTAGAAGATTTTCACATGCATGAATATCCACATACAACATGTATGATTGTCTACCTACATCAAGCAATAAGTGTTTCATGCCTACAAATAAAGAAAGAGAAAGTTCCTGATGAATAAGTCAATCCCCTAAAAGAATGATACAAATAACATTAAGCTTGTATTGTTCATGTCAGTTAGTCCCCGAATCTACATAAAAAGCTTGAAGGCAATAGTGAGTGGAGTTATTAGCAAATGACATGTAAAGGGGACGATAACCCACTAACAGAATATGCTTAGAAACATTATAGCAAATATGGCTTGCATAAAGAAACTAGTAGAGAACGCAACACATATAGCGAGCAACAACAGTT
>NW_021525442.1:0-325 GCF_001605985.2 Dendrobium catenatum | reverse complement strand
AATATATTTTGACGGTGCATCATTAATTAAACCTGCCCAACCTCCAAACCTCCCCAAAGCTCGAGCTGGTACTGGTTTTATTTTTATAGCACCGAATAGAGGGATAATGAGATTTTCATTAGGTTTAATTGAACCCAGAACCAATAATGAAGCAGAATATGAAGCTTTAATAGCAGGTCTCCAGATCGTTGTTTCAATGGAAATTTAAAACCTTAAAATTTTTGGTGATTTTAAACTTGTTATAAATTAAGTACTAGGTATTTATAAAATTAATACAATCGAGTTGATTTACTATCATAGACTAGTCCTCGAGCTCATGAAGTAA
>NW_021525441.1:0-326 GCF_001605985.2 Dendrobium catenatum | reverse complement strand
AAAGAATAAATATGATTAACTATAGCTTTTAAATAAAAATATATTAATGATATAAAAATAAATAAATGGAAAAACAATAATATAACTTTTTTTTTTCTTTTTTTTGGTTGGAGGGATTGTGTCCTCACAGGCCCCCTCTCAGCTCTGCCACTGCTCATGCCTTAGCAACCTTGTTTCCCAATATATAATAAGGAAGATTTTTAGGGCCATTATCATGGCTCATATTCGATCCAATCCTCTTTTTTTGGCCTACAAATATACGAGAGGTTGAACTCACAATCAAACATATGAAGACACATCTATCTCTTTCCCATTCATCCTTCATT
>NW_021525440.1:0-213 GCF_001605985.2 Dendrobium catenatum | reverse complement strand
TAAATTGGAAATGTGTGAATGAAAAAGTAATTCATCAGCATTTACATGCCTTCATTATCTGTTTACTCATTTTGGTGTTGAGTTTTCTATCTTATTTATGACAGATTTTTCAGAAGGCGATCTCGTCATCTAATGCTTATGATGAACAATTCGGGTAATACTCAACAAACATCATCTTTTTTTTTTTTCTTCTGTTTTCTTGCTTAGTTTGTA
>NW_021525439.1:0-278 GCF_001605985.2 Dendrobium catenatum | reverse complement strand
CTTCCTTCAAAATCCTTCCTAAGCAGCTCTGTAGAAACGGGTGGGTGGATCCTGTGCGCAGGAGGCGGACATTTCCGCTATTTCGCCCGTAACTCTTGGACCAGCTGGACCGGTCTAACATGTTATTTCCGCAACTTTGATTTTCCATGTATGGTTTTCCATGGCATTGCCATGAACTGGAGGGTTGTATGGCATAAATCTACATAATGAATCATGGAACTGATTACCAAGATAAAAGGCACCCCATTCATCTTCACAATATTGGGCACAAACTTCTA
>NW_021525438.1:0-299 GCF_001605985.2 Dendrobium catenatum | reverse complement strand
TTGAAGTATTGAGCCTCTTGGTTAGTTTTATTTTTTTCTCTTTATCTATTATGTGTAGAGAATGGTGTAAGAAATAAATATAGATAAGGGGAGAGAAAGAAAGAAAGAGATAAGTATAAATTCTCCAAATTTTGATACTGGATTTCTTAGTGTTTTGGGGTTTATTTTTTATTTAAAATTTTCCACATTAAATCCTGACATTTTTTTTTGTTGCATTTTCTCATTCTTGCTAATAGATGTTGTGTGGGTTACTTTCCAAAATTATTCCTTTCAAAGCAAATTTAACTAAAAACAAAACT
>NW_021525437.1:0-365 GCF_001605985.2 Dendrobium catenatum | reverse complement strand
CATCTGATTCAAACTTATTTAGAAAAGCATTCTCCTTAGAGTCAGCCATTGTTGCGTCTGGTGATTCATCTGTAGACTCGAAATCGTCTCCCAGTTTCACCTACTTCATTTGCGATGCTATACTTGGGTCTTAATCTTCATCATCTGGAAAACATAAATCTTTTTCTGAACTGTATTCCATTGATGACACCATCAGACAGGATTCCGAGGCCGCTTCTTCAGCGTATTTTTCCATATCTATTATTTTTGATGTCACTGAGATGACTTGACATGTCTCTATAGGAAGAGATTCATCCTCAGCTTCTTCCTTTTCATCTATTTTGAGCTCTTTCATGAAACCATCAATCTTGATAGGCCTCCTAGTG
>NW_021525436.1:0-241 GCF_001605985.2 Dendrobium catenatum | reverse complement strand
GAAAAAATAATAATCAAAATATAATATTTGGAATCATAAAAACATACAAGTTGCAAGAATGTAAAACATGCAAAGCTAAGTAGCAACTCTCTTAACACTTTGTATTTTTTTATCAATAGATTTTTTATTTGAATCATTATCTAATTGAACAGTGGAACTCAAGGGAGTGTTGATAGATTTGACTTTCTCCATCATATTCATTTTAAATTCCTTACTCATTATTTTTGAGAATTCATCACAT
>NW_021525435.1:0-363 GCF_001605985.2 Dendrobium catenatum | reverse complement strand
TTGGTTTTATCTTTTGTGGTGGGGTTTGGAGAGTTGGGGGCAGAGTAAGCATAGGAGCTGGTTTTGTTGTTTTTGGTTGTTGGGTTTAATTTTTTGGTGCTGGAGGTTTTTGGCCTGGTGTACAGGTATGAGGATATTGGTAATTTTAGTCAGGGTATTTATGTTGATGTGGTTATGCATCTTGTTTGCTGGAAGAAGTTGAAGAGGGTGGCTGCTGTTCTGGTATCAGGTGCTATCGATTTTCGTGGCATATTCTTAAGGGTGTGTATTTTTACAAAGGGAAGAGTAATGTTTTTATATTTTTTGTTTTCCTTTTCGAGAATAGAGTGGGGTTTGTGATGGTTTGGGGTGGTGGTATTAAGG
>NW_021525434.1:0-233 GCF_001605985.2 Dendrobium catenatum | reverse complement strand
GAGTTCTGGTTTCCTATAGGCGCAAGCCCCTATATTTGAAATAAACTTCGGATATTTGGGAGATATTTGAAAATATTTGGGGAACCCCTCCGGTTGAGATCTTCATTCAACACGGCCATCATCGGGGTGTTCAGAGTCATTTTTCTTTTTATGGATCGAACCTTGTCAACTCTGTCGGGCCGTCGACAGAGGATCAGGTTTTGTAGGCTTTGAGCCTTTATTAGTGAATTCAT
>NW_021525433.1:0-309 GCF_001605985.2 Dendrobium catenatum | reverse complement strand
ATTAATTTCAGATTTTAAATATCCGGACATTTGGGATGGAATTTAGAAATTTTAGATTTTGGACTTTTGGGAGGCATTTAAAAATGTCTGAAATTGACCCCTCCGGTTGAGATCTGCTTTCAACACGGCCATCATCGGGGTGTTTGGGGTCATTTCTATTTATTGATTGAACCTTGTCGACTCTGTCCGACTATCGACAGAGGATCAGTTTTGTCATTGGCTTCGTGTCTTTAATTGTGAATTTTCTTGATTGTAGGCTTTGAAGGCCTAATATATGAATGTATTAAAACAAATACACTAGTCGCCACA
>NW_021525432.1:0-425 GCF_001605985.2 Dendrobium catenatum | reverse complement strand
TTGCTTAATGCTAAAACCTAGAAAGTAATTTAAATCTCTCATTAGACTCATTTCAAATTCACTACTCATTGTTTTAGAAAAATCATCACAAAGATTTTTATTTGAAGATCCAAAGATGATATCATCCACATAAATTTGAACAATGAGTATTTCCTTTCTAAATTTCTTTAAAAAGAGAGTTGTATCCACACTTCTTTTTTCAAAAGATCTTTCAAGTAGGAGGTGCTCAACCTCTCATACCAAGCCCTAGGTGCCTGTTTCAATCCATATAATGACTTCTTTAACTTAAAAACTTGATTTGGGATTTCTAATGACTACTCCTGAGTCATTCATTTTATTTTTGAACACCCACTTGGTTCCAACAACACTTTGATATTTTATCCTTGTGGTTAATTCTCAAACTTTATTTCTTAAAAATTGATTTA
>NW_021525431.1:0-200 GCF_001605985.2 Dendrobium catenatum | reverse complement strand
TTATATTCTAATCCAACAAGAGTTGAAGGTAATTGACCTACAAATCTCTCCTGTCAAGTTCCAAATGATGAGAAATTTAATACTCTTATGCAGGAATCAGTAAGCAAGGAAACCATTACTGTTATTGAGGAGTGCTTGAGGCTACTATTCCTCTTTCATACACTAGCACAAAGAACTGAGCAGCCACAAGCAATACTAAA
>NW_021525430.1:0-214 GCF_001605985.2 Dendrobium catenatum | reverse complement strand
CTAGACGGCTATGGAGGGAGGCAATATTCATCCTAGAGTTCAATTTGTAAGAGTAAGGTCAAACATAGGCTTCAAGTTCAACTAGGTAGGGTTCTTATTAGTTCTAAATCAGAGATGAGTAGGGAGATCAAGAGTTCAATTATGGTCAGATCAGGAAGAGGGGAGCTCCAAGAGAAGATAGGAGTTCATCTTGGAGAAATTGTAAGCAGTGAAT
>NW_021525429.1:0-1363 GCF_001605985.2 Dendrobium catenatum | reverse complement strand
GGTGTTACAAGAAATTGTATGTGGGGGATTACATGGCCGAGCTTGAAAAGGTGAAGGATAACTTGGAGAATTTATTCTCTTGCTACGCAACAACCAATGAGGAAATCTCAACCCCTGAATCACAAACATCCCAATCATTAACACAAAGGACTTCTTCAATTTCTAATTCATCAACAATTCTCAAATCACAATTCCTTCAGGTTATATTGTTTTACTTTTCCATTTATTTCTTCACGTATCTAGAGGGAAGGGAGAATTTATTTTCTTGCTATTTTGCATAGGATTATGATTCTTTTCAACTAGAAGTAACAATGCCTAAAAAGTTAGAGCTTGAAAGTTACTTGGATGATGCCAAGTTGGATAGGAATTCTGAGTTAGATATTTTACATTATTGGAAATTGAACCAGTTCAGGTTTCCTCAAGTCTCAAGAATGGCTCGTGATGTTTTGTGCATACCGATTTCCACTGTGGCATCCGAAAGTACTTTTAGCAATAGTGGTCGAGTTCTCGACCAATATCGAAGTGCATTGAAACATGATATTGTGGAAGCGTTGGTATGCACAAAAGATTGGTTGTTTGGCGATCAAGGTAACAATTATTACTTTATTGAATTTAGTGTGTAAGTGCATAACTAGAACTATAAAAGGTAACAAAATCATATATTGCTTTTGTAGTAGATACAACAGATCCAGAGCTTGATGAGGTGACAAATGATATAATGGGTTTTAATTTCGACGGAAGTCAAACGATCAACCCTACAGACTCAGCGAATTTAGCATCTTAACTCTTATGATCTTATCCTTCACTGCTTTATGTTCACTGCTTTATGTTTTATGTTAAAACAATTTGGACTATTTGGTTTTTTATCTTCACTGTTTTATATTAAAACAATCTGGACTAGCTGGTGGCTGAATGCCTTTATCTGTATTCACGGTGTATTCTATCATTGACTCATTATTTTGATTAATTTCTTCTTCTCTGCTTTATGTTAAATTTCTACTAGCCGGTTGCTAGTGTTGCTGAATGCCGGTTTAACTGATGGTATAAGTGTATAGCTATAACTTGAGCCGGTATAGTAATTTGTTTTGCTGTGTTGGATAGTTGGAATTTAATTGTTGGAGTGTTGCTGGGTTAAACCGACTGTTTTGCTGTTATTGACATCTGCAATTTAATGTTTTCAGATCTGGACAGTTGGAATTTAATTGTTAACCTTGTATTGTTGGAGTATAAGCATATTGTTGATGTTATTTGAATGTTTTAGGCTGTGTGAGATTCTGAGCTGTGTTGGACAGTTGAATTTTTGCTTGGAAATTGAAGTCTGAGAAGTGAGAACTAAGCTGCAGCTTGCAGCTGCTGAACTGCT
>NW_021525428.1:0-277 GCF_001605985.2 Dendrobium catenatum | reverse complement strand
TATATTTAATAAATAAACATTAATATTTACGTATAGAACATCTTAATCTTCAAATAGATTAAAAAAAGATTAGTTTTATAATTTTTTTGAAATAAAATTAATCTTTCAATGCATATTTTTTATGCATAAATAGATAATTTTAAATTTTAGATATGTAAATACATTAGAATTTGTAAATCCTTCTTGAAAAAATCAAAGAGCTTCTCATTAAAAATCAATTATTTTGAAGTAGAAAACTTCAAAAGGATTAAAGAAATTCAATTTTAGTATTGATGGG
>NW_021525427.1:0-404 GCF_001605985.2 Dendrobium catenatum | reverse complement strand
AGGAGAGACACTTGTTTTAGTGAAATACTTGGAGGGTTCCTCCAAGGAGTGGACATAGGTCAAGGTTTGATCAAACCACTATAAATTTTTGTGTTATTGTTTTCTTGCTTCCGCACTTTAATTTTCGCATTGTTTTTGTCTTGTGGTTTGATTTGGTTTTGATTTTATTGCTTTTGTTGAAAATAATTTTTTAAAATACCAATTCACCCCTCCCCCCTTCTCTTGGTTAGCTTGGGACTAAGTTCATAGGGCTTAACATCCCTAACGAACTTTTAAGTGGTATCAGAGCCAGGTTCATAAAATAAGTATTTAAAAGCTTTTGAATTTTGATCCATGGCTAATTTTGCTAATCATACTATTACGGAAGGTTATTCAATCACCGGATCTCCTTTATTTGAAAATAT
>NW_021525426.1:0-449 GCF_001605985.2 Dendrobium catenatum | reverse complement strand
GAGCCTCCTGAGCTACTGCTCTTGGCTCCCTTCTCCAGATTATTCTGATTTTCTACCAGTTGTGCGAACTTCATTGCCTCCTCCAAGTCACTAGGCATCATAACTTTTACTGCCGCTCGGATATCTGCCTTCAACCCCTTCATGAAGTTCCCCTCCAATACGATATCTGATAATCGCTCCACTCTCTAGCCAGGTGCTCGAACCGCTCACGATAGTCTGCTACTGATCCCTCCTGCACAAGAGCAAAGAACTACTCATAGAAATCTCCTCCCCGGTCGGTTTGAAAACGTTCTATTACGCAGTTTTTGAATTCCCTCCAGTTCCTGATATGCCTCCTCTGATCTCTCCATTGATACAACGACAGGGCTTTTACTTCCAAGCACAATCCAGCTGCGATCAGCTTTTCCTCCTTCGTCAGCCCATTGACGGCGAAGTATCTCTCCACCTTG
>NW_021525425.1:0-226 GCF_001605985.2 Dendrobium catenatum | reverse complement strand
AACTTTATATTTTCCTATCATCACAAATATTTTAAGATACAATAGTTATTTAGTTTTCAAACGGTTAAGTTTGCAAAAAAACATTTTTTTTCGAAAAATAGTTATATGCAGGTTTCAAATTGAAATATATAGTGTATTTGGATAATTATGTATATTTTTCAAATAACAATAGGTTATAAGATAATTAAAATAGATGACTTAATCGTTCATACATAATGTTCTAAAT
>NW_021525424.1:0-539 GCF_001605985.2 Dendrobium catenatum | reverse complement strand
CCATCCCTAGTGACTCCACTATCTGGGTGGAAATGAAGTTATGGGTTGCCCCACTATCAATCAACACCACCACCTCACGGTCAGCTATCTCTCCTCTCACCTTCATAGTGTGACTCGGAGTGAATCCCACTACAGAGTTCAGAGAGACTTCTGCTACATCCAGATGCAACTTCTCATCCTCCTCCACCTCGGGGTCATTCCCACCTCTCTTTTCGTCTTCCTCATCTTCACAAACGAGGAGAACCCGAAGAGATCGGTCCTTGCACCTGTGCCCCGGCATGTACTTCTCATCGCATCTGAAGCACAACCCTTTTGCTCTTTTGTTCTGCATTTCTTTTTCTGTCAACCTTTTGAACTGTCCCCCATTTCCTCCTCCAGTCTTTTCCTTGGGTGCTTTCTTCTGACCCCCCGGCGCTACCCCTTTGGAGGATAATACCGCAGTAGTCATCTTGTACGATCCCCCTGAGTAGTTGCCTCGAGCTCCTCTTTCTGATCTCTTCTTATCTTCCACCAATTGTGCAAGCTCCATAGCTTTGCCT
>NW_021525423.1:0-293 GCF_001605985.2 Dendrobium catenatum | reverse complement strand
GAAGACGCTCGGACGACGTCCGATCGATAAACGGACAGCGCCATTGCATCCGGAACGTCGTCGGCATTAAGAGTCTACATTTTATTTGTCCAAATTAGATTGTTTGAGGTGGCGTCATAAATTTTAAAGACGATTCAAATATGTTGCAAAGGCACGCATTTCGAGGGAGATTAGCCTCGACGATGTTCAAACGAAGACCGATCGACAAACGGACAGCTCCATTGCGTCCGGAACGTTGTCAACATTAGGAATATATATTTTATTTGATTAAATTGGATTATTTAAGGTAGCGT
>NW_021525422.1:0-294 GCF_001605985.2 Dendrobium catenatum | reverse complement strand
CAAAAATAAAAAAAATCCAAAGCTCCACCCAAAATCCCAAAAAAATCCTAAAAATATTTAAAAATGAAATAAACCCATCAAAGCACTTGAAGCAAAATCCATCCGCCCTCCGCAATAGTTTGTCGAGGCGGACAAATTGAAATTTACTCTAGCTCACAAAGAGCCAAATGCCTAGTCGAAAATATCACTAGGATCCATTCTCAAACAATCTCTTGCTGGTAAGGACGTGGTACGTGTCCTCTAACCGGCAGTTTTATCGCCAAATGGCACTGCAGGTAAACGGTTATGACCCGG
>NW_021525421.1:0-200 GCF_001605985.2 Dendrobium catenatum | reverse complement strand
GGACCGGACCGGCCGGTTCAACCGTGAACCGGTCCGGTGGCCGGTCCGACTTCAAAATCGGCTTTGCATAGAACCGGATCAAACCGGATTGAACCGGCGGTTAAACCGGTGAACCGTTGAACCGGTCCGGGTTGGAAAGAACCGGCCGGTTTGTAAAAAATAATTTTTTTTGTTTTAATTAAAATTTTAAATATATATTT
>NW_021525420.1:0-282 GCF_001605985.2 Dendrobium catenatum | reverse complement strand
TAATCAACAAAATTCACTCATTTGATATCTTTTTAATCCTTAAAATAATATTAAAAGTTTTGTAAGCAAACAATTCATTCATCTCTTAAGCATTTCAACACCTCTATTAGAATATCATTAGGTCCAACATCTTTTTCCACACTTTTTTTTAAATCATCTTTAGTTTTTATTTTACTAATATGATGATAAGAATAAAAATCGTTATTTTCATTTAGGATGCTAATGTTATTAAGGTCAATGGTATTTTCACAATCTTCTTTAAAAACTAATCAAAATATTTCA
>NW_021525419.1:0-206 GCF_001605985.2 Dendrobium catenatum | reverse complement strand
CTCAGTTTGACTATAAGTTCGCTGAAATCGGAGTTCAGGTGCTCCCGGATTTAATTTTTTGAATTTTCCGGCTAGCTTTTTGCCTCGAGATTCGTGCCCGATCAAGATAATTTTTGCACGACGTATTAATTTATTCATATAAATCTTGTAACTAATTTAATAATTTTAAATTTAGATATTTTTTAAATGAAATAATAATGGTATAA
>NW_021525418.1:0-242 GCF_001605985.2 Dendrobium catenatum | reverse complement strand
CTCCACAAACTAGTCATGAAATCATTACACAATATAATCTCTTTGATAGACAAATACAAGCCCATTTTACTACTTAGTCATTTTAAAAGAGAAATATGAGTAGACTTGATGAACTTTTAATTATAATTATAATTAAATCAATATAATATAAAGTTATAGCATATCAAGTATTAAAATTTATGTAAAGAACTTTATGAAAATAATGGAAAGATAATTAAGATCTAATTACATCATTATGGCTT
>NW_021525417.1:0-1406 GCF_001605985.2 Dendrobium catenatum | reverse complement strand
GAACCCAAACAAATTTGTGTCCCTTCTTATAAAAATAATAATGAAATGAATGTGTGTTATGATGTGAATGATATAAATTGGGTCTCCACACCAAATATATTTAATAGTAAATGGTGCCTGTGTGGTAAACATGTCCTAGCATGAAACATAAAAAATAGCTAACACCAAGAAAATGGTTTACTAATCTATTCAAGTTATAGTATCTCTTTCTAGGTTTTAAAACTTTTGGCTTCTAATCTTGATTGAAAATTTGTTAAGGTATGGGTGGAATCCTATTTTCCTCAAGTGCCTTCAATTCAACTTAAAAAAAAGAGTTAGCACTTTATAAAATAACATTATCAACTTTCAAATAGTGTTATCTACCATCAGATTCATCCATAAATGTTTTTAAATCGTTTTCAAGTTTAGTGTGGGTTGATTTCTATAGTTCATGTTGTTTGTTCAATTCATCAAACTCATCCAATAGTTTCATGTGGTGCTATCAAGTATAGAATAATCTTTAATCAAAATTTCATGCTCTTTTTATAAATCCAAAAATTCAAGTATCAAGCTAGCAAGTAATTTTTTAAGCTTTTTATAAGATGAATGAATTTTCTCAGAAACTTTAAGTAATTGATCGTATGTTAATTTGTATACCTCTTCTTTGTTAGAATAACTAAGATATTTATCTTCCATTAAATACAAGTTTATTATCTCCTCTTTAGCTTCAATCTTAGAGGTGTCATATGCAAAATTTGCCCAGAAAACCTGTTGGATCCATTTCATGTCCTTCCTAAACTTGGGTTTCTACTCACTGTTCTCCTTGCTTGGGTAAGACTTAAGTATAAGACAATCAGATTTTACATGTCCCGGCTTCCTGCATTCAAAGCAAATCCCATCAGAAGAACCTTTAGAATTTTTGTTATTCTTACATTTGTTCCACTTTTGATGGTGCTTTTGTTTCTTTCTTAAGAAGCTCATGAATTACCTAGTAATTAAGGCAACATCATCACTTTTAGAACCATAAGAGTCAGTATATGTATCTTTAGCCATTAAGGCTACAGATTCTCCTTCTTTTTCTCCCCTACATCAAATTATCTTTGACTCACTCCTTATTTGTAAGCAATGAGTGATCCAAGTAACTTATCGATCAAATAAACATTCAAATCATTGGACTCAGTTATAGTAGTGATCTTAGCAACAAAGGAAGAAGGTAAGCATCTCAAGATTTTGTTTACTTTTTTATAAATTATTAATACTCTTCTTAAGGAATGTAGGGAGGTGACTATTTATGTAAAAATAGCATACATTTCAGAAATTGACTTACTAGGTTACATGCAAAATTGTTTGTGGTCATGAAGTAAAATATTTATCTTAGGTTGCTTATCTATACTTGTGCCTTCATAACTAATACATAATATATCATA
>NW_021525416.1:0-313 GCF_001605985.2 Dendrobium catenatum | reverse complement strand
CCAAACCAGCGTCCCATATGCCAAATCTGCAAAAAAATAGGGCATAGCGCCTTAAACTGCTGGCACCGTTATACTCAGAAATACGCTCCGTCTGCTGCACCCAAAGCCATGCTAGTGCAACCCTCTTCCTACGGAACTCAAGAATGGGTTCTTGACACTGGAGCTACAACACATCTCACGCCAAATATCAATCAGCTTCAACAGCCTTACCCTTACTCAGGTCAGGACTCTGTTTCCATAGCCAACGGCTCTTCCCTACCCATACAGAACTCAGGACAAGGTTTGCTGCCACTACCGGATACCCCCCCCCCCC
>NW_021525415.1:0-249 GCF_001605985.2 Dendrobium catenatum | reverse complement strand
CGCTTCCCTAATAAATCTACGCCATTTGATCTTAGAAGAGGGTTGAAATTTATGATTTTAAGAACTAACCAGTTTTTCTAAAACCACATGATTTGGCAGTTATCCCTTAAATCAAAATTTTAATTGATTTTTTATTGGTTCAATGTCCACCCAATTTCTTCAGTTGCCCGGACCGGCCGCTAGACTAGTTCACGATTAAACCAGTTGAACAACGCCAATCCAATCCAATTTTAAAATCTTAAGAAAATC
>NW_021525414.1:0-234 GCF_001605985.2 Dendrobium catenatum | reverse complement strand
ATTGGAAGAAATGCATATATTTTTTATTTTTACATTTAACTAGAGCTTAGCAATTTTTTGTGAACAACATAAAGAATTATGCATGCTATTTGGATCTTCATATCATAGGATCCTTACCTTTACCTAAAATCATGGAAACCTATGTAATGAGTACATAGTCAAGAAGTAACCAAAATCTTAAAATTGAAATCAGTAAAAGACAAAAGAAAACAATATATATATTACAAATAATAT
>NW_021525413.1:0-272 GCF_001605985.2 Dendrobium catenatum | reverse complement strand
TGAAGCAGTAAGAAAGCCGTCCCAAACAAAACCTAAGGCTTCATTTGAGACGACTTTCTTATTGTTTCTTAAAATTACCTTCTAATATAAAAAAAATTAATTTTTAAATTAAATAAGTGTTTTAAGGAGCAATAAAAGCCAAATTTTTTTATTTTTGTACTAAAAAATTATTTCTCCCAAACGAAGCGTAAGACTTTCTTATTGTTTTCTAAAGAAACTTTTTAGTACAAATAATTTTAGTTTAAAAAAAAAATATAAAAAAATTATTTTAA
>NW_021525412.1:0-272 GCF_001605985.2 Dendrobium catenatum | reverse complement strand
GGTGAAGGCTGGTGTGCGATCCTGCAGTATAGGAGCTGCTGGCGTTTGTGTGAGACTAGAGAGCGAGCAGAGAAGCTGAAAGAGGGACGAGCAGGGTAAGGCCAAGAGTGGAGAGATAGTCTGATTAAAATAAGATGTATTAACTTTAGTTTTTCTCTCTCTCTTTTTTTTTACTACACGTGGACGGCAAGAAATGCTGGATTTGCAAGGATGAGGGTAGAGATTGTTTGGTTAGGATAAGTGATTTCTTAATATATGTATATTCATATATA
>NW_021525411.1:0-406 GCF_001605985.2 Dendrobium catenatum | reverse complement strand
TTATACAGAATTTACGACGGACAAATTTTCTCCAGTGAAACGTGGGTCAAAAAATAATCATCGGTGGAAAAAAAAAATCCGCCAAAAACTATTCCAGTGGATTTCTGACATATTTCCGCTAGAATTTTTATTGTATTTTTTCCATTGAGAATTTCCGTAGAATTTTTCCAACGAAAATTTCTAACAAAAATTCCATCAGAAATCCTTTTGCAAATACATATAAAAAATCCTATCAGTATTGACTATTAATGTGAATGGAAGGGTTAGAAATTTTGCTCTGCTTCAAATGTTGAAATTGCTCTCTACCTATAACACTCAATCTCTTTTTAATGGTAATTATGAAAGGAAATGCTTAATACATAGATATTCTTGTGCATGGTTATAAATCTAAATATAATAAGGCACA
>NW_021525410.1:0-215 GCF_001605985.2 Dendrobium catenatum | reverse complement strand
TTCTACTTTATGCATAATCTGTAGCTTCTGCTCACATATTCTGTAACTTTAATATTTTCTTCTTCAAAAAAAAAATGAAGTAAACAATCTAACCTTAGCGCAACCATAGCGCAACCGTAGCGCAACAAAAGCGGAACCATAGTGATAAACATTATTACATTGTAAATTTAAACTTTAGCGCATTTTTATTACAACCAATAAATGAAATCAATCAG
>NW_021525409.1:0-518 GCF_001605985.2 Dendrobium catenatum | reverse complement strand
GCGTCAAAATCTTCTTTCCACGGCGTCAGCTTAAGAATAATTTGAGACCATATTACTACGGGTGCGACCATACCAGCACTAGTGCACCGGATCCCATCAGAACTCCGCAGTTAAGCGTGCTTGGGCGAGAGTAGTACTGGGATGGGTGACCTCCTGGGAAGTCCTCGTGTTGCACCCTTTTTTTAACCGGCCATCTCTTTTTTTTTCCCTTTCTAGCTCTTCGCCACGGCCTACGAACACTTGGCGGTGATGGCTCGCCGCGCATCGAGCGATGAACCCCCCATCGTGGGACCCGTGCAGGCATCCGGCGGGTCCTATGTGGCGACCGCGCCGGAACATCAATAACTTTCCGCCCAGGATTCCGATTCGGCATTATGACCCCATTCCGGAAAGCTTATTCCGAGGCGGACGGAGCGCAGATGCGCCATAGGCCCATCGGCCGGCCTCGCGCAGCCAAAAAATGCATTTTTGATCCCCTACGGTCCGTCGGAATGAAGATGCGTCAAAATCATCTCTCC
>NW_021525408.1:0-315 GCF_001605985.2 Dendrobium catenatum | reverse complement strand
CCACCGAACCACCTGAGGCCCGGACTTTCATTGGACCATATCTTGACATCGTTGCTCTGCCGGACCACCACTTAAGGCCCTAAGCTCCGCCAGAACACCACTCAAGGCCCTCACCTCTACTGGACCACCACCTGATGTCATTGCTTCGCCGGACCACCACCTGAGCCCTATACCTCAGCCGGACCACCACTTGTGACTATTGCTCTGCCGGACCACAACCTGAGGCCCAAACTTCCACCAGACCACCATTTGTGTCCCTGTGATCCACCAGGCCACCACTTGTTACCCAAATTTCCGTCGGACCACCATTTGAGG
>NW_021525407.1:0-241 GCF_001605985.2 Dendrobium catenatum | reverse complement strand
TCAGGCAACTGCTTCTAGGACTCGACCTTCTGTTGCTAGAGTGCTTGTGGAAGTTGACATCTCGAAAAAGCATCCCAAGGAAGTTTGGGTCGGTTCTAAGGCTTACGGGTATTTGCAAAAGGTTGAATTGGAAAAAGTTTCAGAATTTTGTAACCACTGTAAAATTCATGGGCATGCACAAGTTGACTGTTTTAAATTGAATCCGGAGCTTAAGAAGGCTGTTGTTCATAATAACAGGAAT
>NW_021525406.1:0-1118 GCF_001605985.2 Dendrobium catenatum | reverse complement strand
ATTTAATCTAACTTTAGAATACTCATTTTCTTTTTTTTATTGAATAGCATGCAATAATATTATATATTTTTTACTGTTTTTTATAGTCATATTAAATTAATAATACAGATAAAGACAATTGGCTATATTGAATTAGACCTCAACAAACTGTCAGTTCGCTCATTTCTATTATTAAAGTAAGTAAATTACTAACACTTATTTTTATAATAGTTTTTTAATCACAATTTGATATATTTATTTTTACATTGTATTTCTTTTTACATATACAATATGAAAGTCAAAGCCAATTAACTAAAAAGAAAAAAAAACAAATAAAAAGAGAAATTCAAAGTTTAAACCCTTTTCTTATCATTAGAAATTCTCTATTTAAAGATATAAATTTTTTTATCATTTCATCCAATATAGTTTTACAATGAATTTGAATGTAGATAAACTACATTTTTCTAATGGTGGATGGATAATGAGTAAGAATGCGCATACTTTTAATTTTTTTAAACTATCCACTGTACAAACAATAGTAATGAAAATACAACATATGGCAAATTCAAATTCTATCTCAAAAAGAGTATTTTCAGAAACTCCAATGAATATTAATATTTTTATTTTAGTCTTTTGAAGTTTATATGATGATTACACATTGAGTGACACTTATATATGAATTAAATATCCAAATATTCAATGGATATGTATGAGGATTCACACATTCATATTAAACATGTGTAGTCTTATTATCTATGATGATTTTATTTGGTAGTTTGATGGAGAATATGGTGTTTTACATAAATTATCATCAAATTATAATGGCGAAATTGATTATAAATGTGTATTATTTCTTCAACCTTTTGAATTGGGGGCTAATTTTATAATATGTAATGAATCTTTATATTTAGTTTTTCCTAGACATGGGTGACCTAATTTGCATGTGTTTCAAGGTGTGATTTGATGACAATGCAAGAATATTTTATATTATTCAAATTAAAAATATTGAAAGGTATAATTTTTTTATTATACCTAAAAAAACTGGAGTATCATCCACGGCACAAACACCTGGACATATTGGTAGAAATAATATTTTTATTGGCATAGATGATAATGTATAATGCTACATGTTTAAATTT
>NW_021525405.1:0-458 GCF_001605985.2 Dendrobium catenatum | reverse complement strand
ATGGTCTTAATATTATTGTTTCTTCTTCAATTTGTTCTTCTTGTAATTTGTCAAAAGCACATAAACTTATTTTTGAAAAATCTATAAATAGACAAATTAAACCTCTTATGCTTATTCATTATGACGTTTGGGGTCCAACTCCAGTTGTTTCTATGCAAGGTCATAAGTATTACGTCTTATTTATAGATGACTTATCGCACTATACCTGACTATTTCCTATGACAAACAAATCTGAAGTTGCACAAATCTTTATTAACTTCAAAACATATATCCAAAAAGCAACTTTCGTCTCAAATAAAATGTTTGCACACAAATGACAGATCAGAATACTTAAATAAAACTCCTAGTAGTTTTCTTCAACAAAATGGCATTCATCATCAGGTTTCATGCTCTTACACCTCCAAAACAGAATGGATCTGTAGAACGCAAACATCAAGAATATAAGATGGTTGAACTCA
>NW_021525404.1:0-298 GCF_001605985.2 Dendrobium catenatum | reverse complement strand
AGAGGGTGAACACAATCCAAAGGATTGAGAAGTATCCTGTTGCTCCAGGTTGAAAGAAAGACTACCTTGATTGATACGTTCCAACACACTAGCTGCCAAGAAAACAGGTGATGATCTATCCTTCCCATGCTTAATAGCATTCCTGTTTAGCCAGCTATGATAAACAGAAACACAATAAAGATGTAACCCAATATTCCTTACATTTACATCCTCCTTTAATGCCACCTGCAGCTCATGCAAATCAATATACCGTGGGATATAAAATCCCCAACCATTCAACACATCCAGAATATCTAAG
>NW_021525403.1:0-415 GCF_001605985.2 Dendrobium catenatum | reverse complement strand
AGAGTGCCTAAATGTTGACATGGTGGTACCAAATCTCCATTTTATAAGGCTACAATATCAAAGGAGTCACTTTCATAAATCTACATCTATATCTGCATAGCACCGTAGTGCCTAATTAGAACGAATCTAATTCTAGGGGAGCGTTATGTGTACACCACTGCTCTCAATCATTAGTAATGCCACAACACTATAGTTGGAACCATTAAGGCCATGATTTACCAGTAAAATAAAGTATAGATTCAATAAAAATTAGGTCCAAGTACGCAAGTGTGACAACGGAGGAAACCCTTTAACACTGTGGTGCTAATTCATTTTATGGGCTACGTGACAAAAGTGACAAGAGCATTAACATGCTATAATCTATTTTTTATGTTTTTATATAAAAATTACATTTGTAATGTATTTGAGAAGTTTA
>NW_021525402.1:0-226 GCF_001605985.2 Dendrobium catenatum | reverse complement strand
CGAATCCTTGCTCGAAGCAACCTTTGTGAAACCCCTCACAAACTCTCCCTCACAAGATCCTCTCTCTCTCCCTTGCTCTCCCTCTCCTCTTGGCTCTCTCAAGTCAGAACAACAGCAAAAGACACTCTCTTCAAAGGAACAAGAATTCTTAAATAGAAGAACTTTGGAATAGCTCTTAATTGCAACAAACCAACTTTATCATCCATGACGATATAAATATCGTCTT
>NW_021525401.1:0-247 GCF_001605985.2 Dendrobium catenatum | reverse complement strand
TAATTAGAGTCATTATCCACTGAGTTTGATTGATTTATAATTTTCTACAATTAGTTATGAATTTTGGAAATTTGGGTGTTTATTCGAATTATTAAATTGTTTCAATTAAGGGCCCTTTTAATGATTTGAACCTAAATGAGTCTTAAACTTCTTAAAATCAACTCCAAAGAACAGAAATGATCTAAGGAGAGATCAGCAAGTGTTTAAAGATTTTTTTGGGATTTTTAATAATTTTTAATTTATTAAA
>NW_021525400.1:0-1203 GCF_001605985.2 Dendrobium catenatum | reverse complement strand
AAGAAAGCTTATGACTTTTAGAACTATTACAAGAAGAGCAAGAAACATTAACAGCACCCATCTTTAGATGGGGAGTAGAAGAAGCAATGTGAGCCATCGTCGTTTGGTTGGGATGACCTAATCTGGCATGCCAAGGTATGGTGCTGCAGTTATTAGCAAAAAACACTGATTTATTAGAGACTTTAGCAGCTGGCCGAAGAGGATATAATCCTTCACGACACGGTCCTTTGAGAATAATCTGGTTGTTCGTCAGATCCTTAAACATAAAACCATCAGCGTCAAAAATTATAGCAATATTGTTTTCCTTCGTGAGTTTAGAAATAGACAAAAGATTATATTGTACAGAAGGAGAATGTAAAATGTGAGAGAGTTTGATCTTACGAGAGGGAGTCGGTAGCAGCCCTTTGCCGGAATTGGCGATGCTAACCGAACTCCCATCACCAATCGTGATGCTGTCCGAGCCCTTGTAAGGAGACGAGATGGAGAGGTTCTCCAAGGATTTCGTCATGTGGGAAGAAGCCCCTGAATCCAGATACCATTCATTGTAGTCGGGCTGGGAACTTGCAAGAAGAGCTTTATTGGTCGTTCTTGGCGGTCTTGGTACGTATTGAGTGTTCAACTTGTGCCAGCAGTCAGGGGCACCGTGACCACGCTTGAGACAGATTTGGCAGAAGATGGAAACATTGGTTGTTTCCCGTTGAGATTGTGCTGACGAAGATGAGCGACCCCTTGTTCTGCGGCCATGACCCCTGGTGGAGTAAAGAGCCGTCTGAGCATGTTCGGACGTGAGGCCTTTAGCAGCGTCAGTGGAAACGTGAATCTCTTCACTGATCAGTAAGGCATAGAGTTGATCAAGACTTAGAGGAGTAGTCATAGTCCTGATAGATGTCTTGAAGGATTGATATGAGCTGGGAAGCCCATTTAGGATATAGAGGATAATGTCCTCTGTATCAATTTTCGATCTAGTAGTGGCGATTTGATCAACAAGATTCTTCACGTCGGTGAGATATTGCGACATTGAGGAATTCTTGAGGGATATGTTGTGAAGCTCGTTTTTCAATTGAATGGCCTTGGATCGACTTGTGGATTGAAACCGAGTCTCAAGAGTGGTCCAGATAAGCGAGGTGGATTCAAGATTGAGAATATATGGAAGAATGGAGGAGGAAATTGTAGAGCAAATCGCCGCCGAGAGGTTCTGATCGG
>NW_021525399.1:0-1140 GCF_001605985.2 Dendrobium catenatum | reverse complement strand
AGCAGAACGGGGTAGCTGAAAGGAAGAACCGGACCTAGGTGGAAGCCGCTAGAGCTATGCTTGCTGAGTATTCACTTCTAAAATACTTTTGGGCTGAAGCGGTTAACACAACTTGTTATGAGTTGAATAGGGTGAATGTTAGAGACAAACTAGATAAGACACCCTATGAGATCCTTAAGGGTAGGACCCCAATCTTTCCCACCTTCGTGTCTTTGGTTGTAAGGTTTTCATTCACAATAATGAGAAGTCTCACTTGGGCAAATTTGATCCTAAATCTGATAAAGGAGGGTTCTTGGGATATTCTAGTGTTTGGAAGTCTTTTAGGGTCTTTAACAAGAAGACTTTGATGGTGGAAGAAACCACATATGTAGTATTTAATGAGTCTGATCCTAAAAAGCCTGGAGTTAAGGATAATGATGATGTTGGAGAGATTACCACTGGAGTAAAAAATTTGGAGAAAGGAGTAGGTCACCAAAACACTGAAGGAGTAGGAGATGTCACCTAAGGAGTAGAAAATATAGATCTGGAGGAAAGGGTTGGACCTTCTCACACCTTACCTAGAGATTGGAGATACTCTATAAGTCACCCCAAGGATTTCATCTTAGGAGACCCTTCTGATGGAGTTAGGACTAGACACAGACTTAGGAAGGAGGTGAACCACTCTGCCTTTATCTCAATGACTGAACCCACTAACATAAACCAAGCCCTTACTAATGAGTTTTGGATTTTAGCCATGCAAGAAGAGTTGAATCAATTTGTTAGGAATGATGTTTGGGAGCTTGTAGAAGGACCTAAGGGACAAAGTGTAGTTGGAACAAAGTGGGTCTTTAAGAATAAGGTGAATGATTCTAGAGTGGTGGTTATGAATAAAGTAAGATTAGTGGATAAGGGGTATAACCAAATAGAAGGGATAGACTTTGAGGAGACTTTTGCCCCTGTAGCTAGATTGGAAGCCATTAGAGTGTTATTAGCTTTTGCCTGTTATAAAGGATTTAAACTTTTTCAAATGGATGTTAAGAGTGCCTTTTTAAATGAGGAAATAAAAGAGGATGTGTTTGTAGAACAACCCCCAGGATTTAAGAGTTCTCAATGTCCAAATCATGTTTTTAAATTAAAAAAGGCTTTGTATGGGTTAAAGCA
>NW_021525398.1:0-204 GCF_001605985.2 Dendrobium catenatum | reverse complement strand
ATCCTTCATCATCTTCTTCGATTAGAAGTGATGACAGTACTATTAATTAAGGGCCTTTTTGGATGGAGGGATTTGAACCAAAAAGAAGAAATCATGTTGTAGATAGTGCTTTGGAGAAAGCATTTAATTTACAAATGAGAGAACAATGTTAACCCTCATGTTATACTCAAAAGAAACGAAAGAGAGAAGCAAAATGGAAATCCT
>NW_021525397.1:0-278 GCF_001605985.2 Dendrobium catenatum | reverse complement strand
TCTACCTGTACAAAGCAGCAAACAACTGATCTAGAAGCTGTTACGCCACGCCACCGGATCCGCAACATTCATGCGAGCGGACAGAAGGCGTTCACAAATATTTCAAAATATCCCTGCACATACACTGTAATTTGTATACACATATGTACACTAAAAAGGGATAAAATACAATCCCAAACCCGCAAGGGCCCCGGCGAGCATGTTATCGGTACACACGTGACGTCTAGAGATGCTGCGCGGGATGACAAGTGAATTCTTGTTCGAACCCGATCCTCCTA
>NW_021525396.1:0-233 GCF_001605985.2 Dendrobium catenatum | reverse complement strand
TTGATTTTCCATTGAAATTTTCTAAGTTGATCATGGAATGTGCTTTGGATGCTAAGTTTTCAATCTTAATTAATGGCAATTATTCCAAGTGGATTATGGCTAAGAGTGGGTTTCAGCAAGGATGTCCACTATCTCCTTTTTTGTTCATTTATGCTCTCAACTGTTATCTACTACTTTGATTCATAAAGGTGATTTTTTGGGTATCAAATTGCACTCAAATATCCCAAGAATCT
>NW_021525395.1:0-509 GCF_001605985.2 Dendrobium catenatum | reverse complement strand
CGAGAAATAAATTGAGCTCTGATCCCCACAATTAAAAGTGAATGGACTGATTTACATCACACAGTCACTAAATCCATCATAAATTGAAAACTAATTTTAATTTGAAAAAGTCTAAAAAGTTATTTGATCTATTTTCTTTGGCATCTTTAAAACTAATCATTTGGCAAGATAAATCTTACGGTTGAAGAAATTAGTACTTATAAAAATTAGCATATCAATTTATGTGGAAACGATACTCTACTCAATCATTATATTACTTGAATGGCATGTGTACTTGCGTAACACTGTTTGCAAAAAGCGAATCACCTTTTTGACAATGACTTTTTTTGTTAATCAAATATGATCTGAATTTATCAAACGCAAACACAATTGCTAGTAGTTCTTTTTCAATGGTGGTGTAATTGATTTGTGCTTCATTTAAAGTTCTACTAATATAATAGATGGCATGAAATTTTAGTCTTTGCCCTAACACTGCCTTTTGAATTGCCCTAACACTGCTACGCAAATAT
>NW_021525394.1:0-324 GCF_001605985.2 Dendrobium catenatum | reverse complement strand
GCTGCCCCGCCGCTGAATAAAACGGAGGAAAATAACTCGCCGACGAAGAATCTCCCATCACCACCTGAGAACCCAACGATTCTGCAGACGCAACTGAAGAACTTGAACTCATAAATTGTTCTAACAGCACATTTGGAGGACAAAGTATAGAGAGTGAAACAGTTTAAAGTGACTCATATCACCGATCGGTAAAGGAAAACTTCATCATCTTCCGGCAAATACATAAGAACGAATCCAGGAAAAATTTCTAAAGCGTATCTGTATGCCTCGCATCTCTAAATCCTTTAGATTACGAATCCAGGAAAAATTCTATAGATGAAATTT
>NW_021525393.1:0-217 GCF_001605985.2 Dendrobium catenatum | reverse complement strand
TCTATAAGCCTGTTGTTTTTAAAATTCTATAGCATTCCTGAGCTGACATTTCAACTAGCATGCATTGCATTATAAACCAATTTAATTAAAATTTAATTACATTAGCAAGGAGCATCTGACCCACATAAGTCCAGGACCACTTAGGAAATTTTCTAGATGTCGGTCCTATTTCCAATAACTGAACCACCCACCCTTCTTTCATAATTGACTGGATAGC
>NW_021525392.1:0-281 GCF_001605985.2 Dendrobium catenatum | reverse complement strand
AGTTTTGGCTTGTCGCAGTTTTGTGAGATATATTTTTTGTTGCAATATTGTTAGTTATTGTTTTAACAGTGAGTTGTATAATTTTTTTTAGCAATTATTTATTTTATTTAAAATAAAATTGGTGTATTATAATTTTTTTAGCACATTTTATTATTTGATATGGTATGTAGAAATAAATATATCAATATTTTGTTGAGTTTTGCTTGTAGTTTATTTTCCAAAGATCTATAACTATGTAACATTTTTAAAAAAAATTTATTTCGTACACCGCCAAATTCACC
>NW_021525391.1:0-393 GCF_001605985.2 Dendrobium catenatum | reverse complement strand
GCGCGATTTTGCCTACGACCGAATGTTCCTTTGCATCCTTACACCAAACCAAATAAAAGTTCCTTGTAAGAAGCCTAAACATCTTGCAGGAGTAGCAATACAACCCGCAATAGTTCCTCATCAATGATAACGCTGTAGTTTATCAATTTTCTTGGCTTGAATGAATTAATCCCTAGCTAATGAAGCTTTTAATGCCATTCAGGGGTCATTTGGTTGCAAGTATTTTTAGTGCAAATGTGGGCTCCGAAAATTCGGCCCCGGCCTCCACTCGCTTTGCTTTTTCTTTCGGGGGAGTTTTAATGCAATATAAGTTCCGGGGTAAATTTTGGGAAGGCAGATTGATTTATAGATAAGAAACTACCCAGAGATTTCACCCTCATTTTGCGAGGACTT
>NW_021525390.1:0-418 GCF_001605985.2 Dendrobium catenatum | reverse complement strand
ATAACCTAAAATATTTAAACATCATATGTCTAGGCAAGCTAATATTCCATTTCAATATTCTTAATTATTCCAGCATTCCTACATCGAGGTTGTACATCATAATAAATTTTAATTACACACATGGCTATTATATTCATTAAATGAAGAACATGAAATTAAAAATATCATTTATCACTTAAGAAATAAGAGTCTACATTAATACTTACTAATCTTTTTATATCCTCAATCCAATACTAAATAATTAGCTATACATGAAAAATATAACAATTAAACTCATCCTTATTTTACTCATTGGAAGAAAAGATACAAGATAAGTAATAAGAAAATTATCATTCAAAAGGATCAAATGAGCTTTTCCTCACTTTTTCCACCAACTATAATTTTTTTTATATAAAGAGACTATGATCTGTACATGAAA
>NW_021525389.1:0-298 GCF_001605985.2 Dendrobium catenatum | reverse complement strand
TTTTGTTTTTGTTTTTGATTTTGTGTTTGTTGTACTTGTGTTTGTTTTAAATGTTTATTGTGTTAGTGTTTATTTTAGTATTTGTTTTAGTTATGTTTGTTGTTTTTGTTGTTATTTTGATATTATGAAATGATCATGTAATCTTTCTCATTAATATAATTACATGTCGTAGTTGATTTAATTTTGGTTTGTTTTTGAAATATGGTTAATTTTTATGAATTTCATTAGTCTTATTTAATCTTAATTGTGCTTAAATTAGATCGTAATTTGAGATTAATTACATTAGAAAATCTAGTCT